>NC_057803.1:244858006-244870557 GCF_018294505.1 Triticum aestivum
CCCCTTGCTCGGCCTCACGCTAATGCATGCAGTGCGCTTGGTTGACAAGCGCAGTGCAGATATTGTGTTTTCCAACCCTAGGACGCACAAAATAAAGGAAATATGCCCTAGAGGCAATAATAAAGTTATTACTTATTTCCTTATTTCATGATAAATGTTTATTATTCATGCTAGAATTGTATTAACCGGAAATATGGTACATGTGTGAATACATAGACAAACATAGTGTCACTAGTATGCCTCTACTTGACTAGCTCGTTGATCAAATATGGTTATGTTTCCTAACCATAGACATGAGTTGTCATCTGATTAAACGGGATCACATCATTAGGAGAACGATGTGATTTACTTAACCCATTCCATTAGATTAGCACTTGATCGTTTAGTTTGTTGCTATTGCTTTCTTCATGACTTATACATATTCCTATGACTATGAGATTATGCAACTCCCGTTTACCGGAGGAACACTTTGTGTGCTACCAAATGTCACAATTTAACTGGGTGATTATAAAGGTGCTCTATAGGTGTCTCCGAAGGTACTTGTTGACTTGGCGTATTTCGAGATTAGGATTTGTCACTCTGATTGTTGGAGAGGTATCTCTGGGCCCACTCGGTAATGCACATCACTATAAGCCTTGCAAGCATTGTAACTAATGAGTTAGTTGCAGGATGATGTATTGCGGAACGAGTAAAGTGACTTGCCGGTAACAAGATTAAACTAGGTATTGAGATACCGACGATCAAATCTCGGGCAAGTAACATACCGATGACAAAGGGAACAATGTATGTTGTTATGCGGTTCGACCGATAAAGATCTTCGTAGAATATGTAGGAGCCAATATGGGCATCCAGGTCCCTCTATTGGTTATGGACCAGAAAAATGTCTCGGTCATGTCTACATAGTTCTCGAACCCGTAGGGTCCGCATGATTAACGTTCGTTGACGATATAGTATTTATGAGTTATGTATGTTGGTAACTGAATGTTGCTCGGACTTCCGGATAAAATCACGGACATGACGAGGAACTCCTGAATGGTCCGGAGATAAAGTTTGATATATGGGATAATAGTGTTTGGTCTCTGGAAGGGTTCTGGAATTCACCGGAAGGGGTTCCAGATGTTTCCCGAAATGTTTGGGTACGAGAGCACTTTATTTGGGCCAAAGGGGAAAGCCCACAAGGTTTTTGGTAAGCGTAAAAGGAAGTTTTGCGGAGTCCAGGGGCCAGACGCCAGGGTCCCTGGCTTCTGGGTCCAGACGCCGAGAACCCTGGCGTCTGGCCCTGGAGTCCGAGAAAGACTCTTGCCTTTCGGGTGAAACCGACCTTGTGGAGGCTTTTACTCCAAGTTTCGAACCCAAGGCTCAACATATAAATAGAGGGGTAGGGTAAGCACCCAAGACACATCAAGAAACACCAAGCCATGTACCAGCTACCTCGTCCCCCTCTAGTTTATCCTCCGTCATAGTTTTCATAGTGCTTAGGCGAAGCCATGCGGAGATTGTACTTCACCAACACCGTCACCACGCCATCGTGCTGCCGAAACTCATCTACTAATTCGCCCCTCTTGCCGGATCGAGAACGAGAGGACGTCATCGAGCTGAACATGTGCTCAACGTGGAGGTGTCGTACGTTCGGTACTTGATCGGGATGGATCGTGAAGTTTTACGACTACATCAACCGCGTTGATAAACGCTTCCGCTTACGGTCTACGAGGGTATGTAGCCAACACTCTCCCCTCTCGTTGTTGTGCATCACCATGATCCTGCGTGTACGTAGGAATTTTTTTGAAATTACTACGTTCCCCAACACGCAACCCCAGAGCAACACCCCTAAGATAGATAGGGAGGCGACGGGGTGTGACGGACTCGCCTACGCATGCGGTGCCGCGGCACACCTCGTCGCTGCCTACTCCGGCTCGTTCCAAGCTCGGCCTCGCAGGGGGTGGGGTGGGGGGTCACGACCCCCTCCCACCCCCTGCCCGGCCTCGCGCTAACACACGTAGTGCACTTGGTTCACAGGCGCAGTGCGGACATTCTGTTTTTCCAACCCTAGGATGCACACAACCCCTGAGCCACACCCCTAAGATAGAGAGGGAGGCTACGGGGTGTGACGGACTTGCCTATGCATGCGGCGCCACGGCACGCCGCGTCACCGCCTGCTCCGGCTCATTCCAGGCTCGGCCTCGCAGGGGGGTGGGGAGGGGGTCGTGACCCCCCTCCTCACCCCCTGCTAGGCCTCGTGGTAATGCATGCAATGCGCTTGGTTAATAGGCGCAGCGCGGGCATTCTATTTTCCAACCCTAGAACGCACGCAACCCTAGAGCCACACCCCTAAGATAGATAGGGAGGCGACGAGGTGTGACGGACTCGCATATGCATGCGACGCCATGGCACGCTGTGTCACCGCTTGCTCCGGCTCGTTCCAGGCTCGGCCATAAACAACAAAGTGCATTTTTTAGACAAAACCAACGCAATACCATAAACAACGCAGTTTCAGAATACATACACAAAACATGGGCTGCAGCAAGTACAGGGAATACATGTGTAGTACAAACCTATAGACAAATAAAAAAGGGGGGGACCCCCCTACCGTACACGCGAAAGAACAAATGCAGGAGACAACTCAATGCAATAAAGTGCATTTATTTAGACGAAAGCAGTGCAGTATCATAAACAATGCAGTTTGGGAATACATAGACAAATACAGGGGCTGCAGCAAGTACAAGGAAATACAGGTGCACTACAAACCTATAGACAAATAAAAAATGGGGAGGGGGCAACCCCCCTACCGTACAAGCAAAAAAAACAAATGTAGGATGCAACTCTATACAACAAAGTGCATTTGGTTAGACAAAAAGCAATGCAGTATCATAAACAATGCAGTTTTGGAATACATACATGAATACAGGGGGCTACAGCAAGTACAACAAAAATACAGGTGCAGTACAAACCTGTAGACAAATGCAGTGCTTTTTGTTAGATGAAGAAGTTCAGCATCACATATACATATAAGCGTGAGAAATGCCAGTTCGCACAGAATATGGTGGTCAAACAAATAAAATATATATATATACTATATGAGCTATTTATATAAAATAAATTACACACACAAATTCATCCATATACGCTGCTGCAAAAAGTAGACGAAAACACAACTATAGAAAAAGACTTTTCATACATTATCTACCTGAGACATCACACAATACACAACATGAACCCTATTTCTTGTCCATACACAGGCTTTTACCCAGGAAAAATGTCAAATGACTGTTACTACGTCTGCGACTACGACAGGGAACTAAGCCCGAGATTTGTAATCAGATCTCATAGCTTAGGTGGCATGTCTTCATAATAGAACATTTTCGAAGGATTGAACACCAGCTGGAAAATGTACTCCGCCTTCAAATCTTCAACAACAAGCTGAAAGAAAATTAAAAAATGTAGACCCGTGAAAAAATGTAGACTAATGATTAAAAAAATGTTGTCATAAGAACAAAAAGTGAAAAAATTAACAACAAAAGAAGAAACAGAGAAGGTATTACGTCAGATTTGACAATTTTGTCGACTAGACGTTGGCCGTCATACAACTGCGTCACCCTCAGGACATAAACTCCACACTCGTTCGTTCCCTGCACTGGCATGATCGGGTAACAGGGCTTCTCCGCCAATTTAACCCAGTCAGGCTGGTTCTTAGATTTATACAACTCTTTGCCATAAATCGCCTTCAGCAGCTGAGTCATCCTCCTCATCTGGCAAAAAGGAAGCACAAAGTAAAATAACACACGTCACATATCAATAACTATTCATATGAACCGAAAAATACAAAGTTCTTCTCAACGTCTAGACAGTCCCTCTTTTAAATGCATGCGAGGTCATTTCCTTTTATCACTTTTTTACACAGATTGGGGTGTGTGTGAGAAAATGCAGTTCTGTCACGCATATGTTGAAGTGCACTATATAAACAAGTGTGTGCTATGTGTGCTAACATTGCATGTGAAGTTTATAAAAAAATGCAGTAGGAGAAACACAAAAAAACTTTGCACTTGGCTAGAAGAAATGACATACCACTTCAGTGCAATCTGAGTGGTAGTCAGTCCTGCGCCACTTTGTCGTAAAATCAGGATGGCCAGTGTACTTCCTAGTGTCATGGATATCAATCGTCTGGCGATGCTGGTTCATCGTGTATAAGGAATAATGACCATGCTTGGAGCGGGGCATCATAATCTGTGACATCAAAAAACTAAATGAAAAATGAAAAGTTCGTTCGACACATAGCACTAGGACCACTGTTCCAAAATAACTATAAAAAGAAATGCAACAAACCAGAAAATAAATGATTGAAAACAATGGCCTTACCAGTTTTGCGTCCAACAGGTTTTCGTTGCCGCGCACAAAAACCTTGAACTGGTTAACTGCATCTTCTCAAACAAACGGGTTATGCACAACTGGCAACACAGGGTGTCCTTCATCATCTTTCTTTAGAAAGGTTTCCATTTCAAGAACATACTGCATACAAAGAGAACAGAAATAGGACATGAAAAAAGAATAAAACATGCATGCACGGATGGACATGAAAACATCAATACAAGAGAAAAATGACAGCACACGTTTACCATGATAAATAAAGGTGAAAGTAGCACACGTTCACCAGAGAAATAAACTAAACCCATTTCAGGGTCTTGCTTCCAGTACTTGATGACAAAATCCATGAGATACGAGTCCATTAAAGCTCCTTTGCCAAATGTATTATAGATATAGTCAACATTGTAATTTTCAACATCACCAAAAGGATTATTCACGATAAAGAACGCATTCCTGCGGTAAACATACACAGATGGGATCAATAAAAATAAATTAAAAACAAAACACACAAAAGGATGAAGGGCACACACATAAAACTTACACATGGTATTTGATCACAAAATCTTTGCTGAGAACGAGATCCTTTATTTTCCTTGCCTCATCAATATATTTGAACCTCGGAGGATTCAATTTCTCTATAGAGCATCTCAACTTAAAATCCCTCTCACCTGCCCTCTTGTTCGAAAATACTTCAGCCTCATCCATAGGAGGACGATTCATTGCTGCACTCCTAGTCCTAGTGACGCGTGGGCATCACATAACAAAATCATCATCATCATCATCATCATCATCATCATCAAATACCTCCTGTGGAGAGCTAGGTCGAGCAACACTTCCACCATCAGGTCCAGACGCCACATCTATGTTCAAACCATCTCCAACCAAAGAACCATAAATATCTGGAGAGATTTCAATGACACAATCCTCCATAACTACCTCAAAACCCTGGGACTCAAACAGTGATGTACATCCTTCATGAAGGCCCCCATCAAAACCTAAAAATGTGTAGAAAAAACATGGAAACACTCAACACAAAATAGAAAACCAAAAAACATTAAATACATCTCAATAATATAAAAATGTTGTTCACTAAAGAAGTGAATGCAACCCACTTCTCTACAACAATGCAGCCCACCTGTCTATAACAATGCAACCCACTTCTCTACAACAATGCAGCCCACCTGTCTACAACAATGCAACCCACTTCTCTACAACAATGCAGCCCACCTGTCTACAACAATGTAGCCCACTTATAAAGAACAATGCATGTCACTTTCCCCAAAATAAATGCAGCTAACTTGTCTAGAACAAATGCAACTCACTAACACAACAAATATATAGCCATCCATTCTAAATCACGCATTTAACTAAACACACTAGTAAAAAAAGACCTTAAGAAGCGGAAGCAAGTAGTAGACAAAAAATAAATAAGGGAAATAAAGAAGTTCACTAAAACAACCTTTATCTACAAAAATTAAAAGTGATGTTAAATCAAGGCAACACTTTCTCGATGTGAGCCAACTATAGAGCATGGCCTTTCTGATGTAGTCAATGTGCTCCACCCCAAACTGAGCAACTTGAACACCATCCCAAGTCTGCAAGAATTGAAACATATAGAATCCACAATCATGCCTGCAATAAAAGAATAAAAAACCGTAGTTTCACAAAATGAAATAAAAAAACTGAGCAGTATGGTGGAGAGGGGCTGTACGGAACACACCTATTTGGCTGAATTGGGACAATGACATGTTTCAACACAAATCCATCAAGTGTAGGAGGATTTAGCGGCTCATCAGAACTTGACCTACCTTCTTTCCATGCACGCTTGATATTTTTAACCATCCTCCTAAAAATCCTGATTGGATCAGGGCTGCCAGGTTTATTGAGTGAGTCAAGAAATTCAAACCGCCTTTCTTTCAAATTTAAGGCAACTACACAATAATGACCAACGCCATCCCTCGTCTATGACGGATCAAATGTTGCAAACAGGACCTCTTGGAAGTACAAAAATAATCAAAATTATTACAAGAAGAAGAAACAGAACACTATAAAAACCAACACACAAAATATGGTTTTCTACACATAAAAACGTTACTCACCATATCTTTTTTATCAACACGCTCCTCGGCTTTTGAAGAGAACATCATTTTAACACTCCTGCCTACAGTACCACCATGCCAAATACTTGTCTGCCAAAACAAAACCAAAAAAGAAATAGTTCTTAAGCAAATAGGTCATCACACGAAATCAAAAAAGAAATCAAAATATAAAAAAAATCCTGCATTCTTACACGAATATGGTACGAGACAACCATCGTCGGAGATCCCTTAAACTTATCTACTAGGAAAGAAACCCCAAGATCTACAAGGCTTGTATTGAGCATCGCTTTATCCCAAAAGGATTGACCAACTTCACCAATGGTAATATCAGCCACCTTAGTTTTAAAAGAAATCATGTCCCTGAATTTTTTATGAAAAACTAAAACATACACTGGTACGCGTCGGTGCTATACAAACGGTTTTTAACCCTTTTCGGCGACGGCATTTGGAACCATCGCCTAGTGAGTGACGGTTATAGGGGGGTCCTTCCCACATGACCCGGAAACCGTCGGAGATAGGGTCCATATAGTACTCTGACTCTTTTCTGCTTGCATTGCCATCGCAGTCAGTATTCTGTGGTGCTACGTTTATGATGCGCGACCCATCACAAATGGTTCACCATTATAGAACGTGTATGATGCGCGACCCATCACAAACTATTCTCTATTAATAATATTAGCTAATCGTCGTATGAGTGTCAGACAGGATTACGAAACATCGGATCGTCGTAACATCCTCATACACGACAACTATCACACACACTATTCTGTGGTGCAGCGTTTACGATGCATACTTCATCAGAAACAGTTCATGGTTGTGAATCGTGTATGATAAGGCAACTAACACAAACGTTTAGTTTGGCCGCACCATTTGTGATATTGTCTGACATCGCACACGCTTTGCAAACGACAACTGTGTGCATGCTTGCACACATTTCCTCTTTGCGAACCGTCTCGAATTATGGTGTATATCGCAAACATTTGTGTTTTACCAACCGTGTGTGCCATAACGACCTGGAGGGCGTAATTTCACCGTAATTTAATTGCCGCTATTTCAAATTGTACCGGATCTGAATTTGAATTTGAATGTATGCTACAACTTTATTCATATCCATCAGGTTCAAAAAACCAATGCATTATTCGATTCATAGGTACATATGTTCAAGAATTACATAAGAACCAAATAAAGAATGATGAACCATAGTTGTATACTTGTACTATTAAAGACGGTAAAGAAAGAGGCGAAATACATTCTGGTTGCTGAGGTGACGCGGAATGCCCATATTGTGCCCTCCTCCATGCATAAGGCACACACGACTCTAGTCCAACCCCTTGTGATGGTCGACCGCCCATCCTTCACAGTCTTCATGAAAACATATAGATAATCATCGTGTTCTGGTAGAAATACTTTAACCTTTGCATGCCCACCAATCGTGTAGTTTGAGAGGTAATCTTGAGTAAACTGCTTTGGCAACCACTTCAAAGGAAAAAGATTCAGACATTGTCATCTAACACAACTCATTATGGGCAGTAAAAAGAAGGCTGCAGAGTTCTTACTTACCATCCTGCAGGTCGCTGTTGTGTTAGATAAAGTGTAAACAAATAGTTTAATTGCCATCATTGGACCCATTTTTACTAACAATCTTTATCAGCTTCCTTGCTTGATGCTAGTTCACCGATATCTCATTGCCCCATAGGCAGAAAGGGTCGAAGCGCGGATCTTTACCAATGACATATGTACCTAAAGCACCAAGTTAATATTAGAAGCTAAACAACAATTGCACAATGATGTAGTACAACACTCTTTTATAATACTCCCTTCGTTCCTAAATATTTGTCTTTCTAGCAATTTCAACAAGTGACTACATACGGAGCAAAATGAGTGAATCTACACTCTAAAATATGTCTATATACATCCATATGTGGTAGTCCATTTGAAATCTCTAAAAAGACAAATATTTAGGAACGGAGGGAGTATCTTATAACATCCAATATACTCACATATTAGATGAATTAACATCTTATATTATGGCCCGGAAGGAGTTTAGTTCATTCTTACAAATTATCGGTTGATTAACTGCTGCTGTATTCATGGGTTACAGTTAGTTTTAGCTAGTTCGGGCACAAATATCCCTAAAGTATATCTAAACACGAGGGCTAGTTTGAGCTAGTTGCATCTATAACCCACCCAAAAAAAACTATCCAACCCAAGAGGTGCTAATTGGAGCTAGTTCTCCTAGTGCATTTATTGTCAATCTAATCCTGCCATCCAAACAACTATTTGGATGGAGTTAGTTCAAGGTTAGTCATGAGCTAGAAACTAACTCTAACCTGTAGCTAAGTGGAGTATCCAAACAGGGCTGTGTTGTTGTTGTTGTTGTTGCTGCTGCTGCTCTTCTACGTATATCTAGACATCATTAGAACATTAATATAACACTCTTCCTTGTTGCTATGTAGCCTAGGATTGCATATTTAGACATTTAGTACAATGCACGTTGGTATGTAGCCTCAGATATATTACATATGGCCCTAGTTAACCTAACGATAAATGGGTTGCAGATATATTCAGTTAAAAGTCTGATTCACCGATTAGTCCCTTATCAGCCCCCGGCCTATATGGTACCAACTACCGTTATCCTGAACAGTGAGCAGATATAAGCCATGGGATGAAACTAACCTCGATGGAAAACATCAGTCGTTCCCAAAATTTTCATGTGTAGGTACATCGAGAAGCATGTTAAGCACAACAGGATAAACATCAACCAAAATTATCCATGACAGACAAAATAATCTCCAAAAGATAGCTTCAGTGTGCAGGTTTAAGCATCCTAGTAAAGCAAAACAAGTGGAAAGGCGTGTTAACTCCAACAGGCCTAACATTTAACAACAAGCAAACATATTCATTCAAACTCGTTGTGCCGGTCTAAATACACTGGTTATTGTTAAATAAAAATGGAAAGGCGTGTTAACTACGAGATGCAGCAACCAAATGTAGTCATTCATAGTGGTATTTTTGAAACTGGTACTGATGAAATTGAACTGCATAGTTCATACTTGCACATATAGAACATCACGTTGTGAATAATTGGAATAAACAAGGCATACTATGAACAACCAAAGAGAGGATTTGAAACTGGATATATGCTAACTACAAACAACCGAAAAATAAAAAAACTTTAAAAGAGGCATATGCTAGCTATAACAGGCTTAACAACAAGCAAATATATGCATTCCTATCAGTATGTTCAAACCTAGATTGATGAAATGTACTGCACAGAAAATAATTGCACATATAGAGCATCACATCGTGATCAACTAAAATAAACAAGGCATACTACAAACAACTAGATATAGCAATTAAAACTGGACATATTCTCTCTACACTACGAAAGGGACTCGACAGAACAAATCATGGGTTTCGTCACTTGTCACGGATGGGCTCGTTCCCGTGGGAAGAGCACAGACCCTGGATGCTCTCCATGTTGTTGCAGATGGGATCCTTCCCCTTGGAAGAGTATGACTATAGGATGCCTTCCCTGATGTCGCAGACATGCGCTTTCCCCTTGGAAGAGAAGATGGGCTCTTTCCCCTTGGAAGAGCCGGAGAGGGTGCCCTCCTCATGGTCGCCGTCGATGAGGTCTGACTTGGAAGCTGTGGATCCCAAGCCAATGTTGCGGAACGTGTCCTTCAGAAATGACAAAAGGGGCTCGAGGGCAATGTAGGATGGCAAATTGTTGACAGCAAGCCAAAGGAGATCAGCGGCAGGTCCATGGATGAGATCGATGGCGGTTGAACCCAAGGGGTTGGGGGTGGGCCACTTAACCTGCGACATAGCCCGCCTCAGGCCGTCACTGTCAATAACCTCGTTGTCGTAGACGGCGGCCGAGACATGCCCGCATACTCTAGCCCGTTGCTTGAGTGCCCGCCTCCAGTAATGGTCGTCAGCTTCCTCGGCGACGCCGGGGGAAGAGACCGCGATACACCTCTTTTGGGCCAGTCGCTCCTCGAGCTCCACGGGAAGCGTAGCCGGGCTTAGGCTGCGATGCTCTGGAGTTGGGGATGGGGATGGGGATACATGGGAATGGAGGCATTTGGCAGGCATCATCTAAGAAACTCAGGGCAGCCTGGGTATGGAGATCGGTGGGTAAGCTGCACGGGCAAACCGGCAGATGTTGACAATGGAGGCCTTGCGGCAGTGGTTGCAGCAGTGGCGACGGGGACCTTGATAGGCTTTCGAGCAAGGGAAGGGGTGTGTGTGTGTGCGCGCACGCCCGAGGAGGTTTGTTGTGTGTGTGTGTGTGTCTGTGTGTGGAGGGGGCAGGGGGTGTTTGAGGAAATGACACGGGTACTAAATTTTTTACTACGCGGGAGTCAAATGCAGGAGTGAAATGCCGGGGCTATTGAAAATTTTCATGATAGTGCATCACACACAGTCCGAAGATAACAACCATGTGTTGCGAAATAGAAAAACCCTCGAGGCGGGTAGATATTTTCTAGAGATGCATGCGGGATTGGGAACAAGAAACATTGCACATGGTCCGGAGATAACAACCGTTTGTTATGAAACAGAAAAACCCTCGAGGCGGGCAGATATTTTCTAGGGATGCAGTCGGGATTTGGAACAAGAAACATCGCACACGGTCCGGAGATAACATCCGTGTGTTATGAAACAGGAAAACCCTCGAGGCGGGTAGATATTTTTGATAGGGGGATCCTCGTGGAGCCCAATGTACTGTGCGGATGTGTGCGTGACAGGGGCACCGTCGTGTCACACGGTTAGTTTGAGTGAACCGTGTCTGTTGCGTCATCCAACTTGTCTAATGCTCATAAATTTTGCGAAAACTAACGCGGGAGAGGGTTAGAACATGAACATGATTGCATGTGGACCAAATTTATGTATGAAAATGGTGGTTTGATTTTCAAATACCAAATGCAACTTCGATGTGGCATCTATCTCGCAAAGCGCACGATACTGCCTGCCCCACCCCCTCGTGTCGGCACGAAGGAAATCCTAAGCTATGAATGCATGCCCTCCCCCCAACCGAGGTTCACCTAGAAAAGTGCAAAGTAGCTAGCAGCCCCCTCCTCCCTCGTGTCGGCACAAAGGGAATCCTAAGCTATGAATGCATGCCCGCCAACCGAGGATCACCTAGCAAAGTGCGAAGTAGCTAGCAACCCCCCTTCCTCGTGTCGGTACGAAGTAGGGATGGCACCTGCAGGGTATGGGTACAGGTGGAGCTACCCCATACCCTTACCCGTCCGCCCTGAGTTTACCCATCACCTATACCCATACCCCGTCAAGGGTACAATTTTCCCCATACCTGTCACCCGACAGGGTATATAGGTACCGCGGGTAAAAATACTCGCGTTTAAAACACATCAATTGAGTAGAAAATAGTTGTAAAAATCAACATATAATCATAAATTATTAATAGCAACACATTTTAAACAACAATGTACAACAACATATTCTCATAAACAAAAATAGTTGCCTATAAAGTGACAATGTTAAACAACAACACATAATCATAAATAACAACACATATGTATGCACTTTAAGTTCACGAAATCATGATAAATTATAGAGATAATTTGAATACACATTAGAGTTTTTACCTAGCGTGATTAGGAGGGGAAATGAATACATTGTGATATTAACGGAAACCCACCTGTCAACATTTTAGATGGGTACAAGGGTACATGGGCATGGGTTATACGATCCCATACCCATACCATCTCTACCTGATGGGTATGTTATTTTCCCATTTAAGTACCCATGGGTAATTTTTTGTCCCATACCCTTACCCTAATAGGGTTTTTAACCACATGGTATGCGGGTAATGGGTACCCATTGCCATCCCTAGTACGAAGGGAATCCTAAGCTATGAATGTGTGCCGCCCCCAACCGAGGTTCCCCTAGAAAAGTGTGAAGTAGTTAGAAGCCCCCCTCCCTCGTGTCGGCATGAAGGGAATCCTAAGCTATGAATGCATGCCCCCAACCAAGGTTCACCCTAGCAAAGTGCAAAGTGGCTAGCAGCCCCCCTCCCTTGTGTCGGCACGAAGGGAATCCTAAGCTATGAATGCATGCCCCCCA
>NC_057803.1:244870871-244931894 GCF_018294505.1 Triticum aestivum
TGCAAGCCCCCCCCGAAACCGAGGTTCACGTAGCAAAGTGCGAAGTAGCTAGCGGCGCCCCTCGTGTCGCCATGAAGGGAAACCTAAGCTATGAATGCATGCCCGCCCCCAACCATGGTTCATCTAGCAAAGTGCTAAGTAGCTACCCCCACACACACTTTCAGTCAGCGGGCCAGAGAGGCATATCTCACCAAGATGGATCGTAAAACAGACCAAGAATAATCCACCTTGGTCGTACAACCTCTCCCTTGTTGTTGGTCAAAGTGATGGCCATCCATGCGACCTTGGAGATGGGCTAGCTCGCCAATAATCACACAAGTAGCTATTCCCTGAAGACATCCACTACATGCGTGTGGCCCAAACATATGTATGGATAGGTGTGTTTTTGAGTAACAATGGAACAACTTTGATGTGGCACAATGATTTCGAACTAGAAATCCCCACACCACGTGAGGGTTAGGTTGAGATGCATATGGATGTTACACCACACTTCAAGCCAACGACGAGGATTCATGGATGCATGCATGCATAGTATATGTGCTCAAACTTAAGGTCTTAATGTCACCATGACCTATACTATGATAATATGAACCAAACAAAGAATCCGCCATGGTAACCTATCTTGTTGTTGGTCAATGTGATCATGGATGTCCACGCGGGCCCGGCTTGTCGCCGATAACCAAACGAGGGAGTGTACCGTTTGTAGGCAACCACTACATGCATATGTATGGAGGTGATGCGTGCATGCATGTTCGAATACCATTTCACAACATTGATGTGGCGCGTGCGTTAAAAATCGTACACTAGCTCCCCACATAGAGCGAGATCGGTTCATGACGTGTCGTTGTACTAGCCACTTCGACTCGATGGGAGGGATTCATGCGTACACATGCATGTGTGTGTGCTCAAACTATATCATGCATGTCATCCCAGAGCATGACCTATATATATATATCGTATTACAAGAAAAAAAATAATCCCCTCCTAAGTCAAATTGACCTCTCTTGTTATCAGGCAAAAAGTAGTGATGGACCAATGGGGCCACAGATGGAAAGCATCGATATCGCTGATAACTGCTTAAGTGGGTGCGAGAGGACAACCACCACTGCTTTGTATGTGGGCTAACCATATATATGTTGAATACCCAAAATGCACAACTTTGATGTGCCACAAGCCTCAAAAACCATAAACCATGCACCCACACAGAGCGAGGTTCATGAAGCGTACTACATATGATGGCCCCCTTCCCCCTCTTCACCGCATCCTATATGCTCCTACTGTAATACGTACAACCCAAAAGAATCCTCATCGATGGTGAAATTAAGTTACCTCTCCCGATGTAGGTTAAAGTGATGCATGCATGCATCGACGATGGCCTCGTGGGCCCACAGATGGATGCGTCACACGTGAGTGTCCTAGCTAGGATAACCACCGCATGCATGCATGTGGCCCAAAGAGATGTTGTGTGATGTTTGAATAGCCAATTTCACAATTTTGAGGTGGCACATGCCTCGGAAACCAAAAAGTCCCGACACTGAGTGAGGTGTACTTGTTCACGGACACGTACGTATAGTATATATGCTAGTCCCCTTCCACCTCTTCGATGCGTACTATATACCACCATAACACAAGCAAAAAATATTCTACCTTGCTGGTCAAATTAACCTCACTGTCAGCTGTTTGTCAAAGTGATGGACGGCGACCTCACGAGCCCATAGAAAGCATCACACGCGAGTATCGAGTGTCGTGTAGGACAATCATCGACTGCATGTGGCCAAAACATGTATGTATGAAAGGGTTGTGTAATGTTTTAAATAAAGATTTCACGACTCTGATGTGGCACCGGCCTCCCTAACAAAACGGCCAACCCACATGGTGGCTCACAACTCGTAGTGTACTGCGAGCCACCCGCAACCCCTAGACGCACACACCCACCCACACACCGTGAATCCACCGCAACTATGATGCATGTTAAATTAATTATCGCGCGGTGAACATATGTTACCAAAGGAGGGACGTTTTAATTTTGAAAAAATCACAGAGATCATTAAGACGTTTAGTACATTAATTGATTGATTTTCTACGGGTATAATGTGCAAAAATCAAATTTGAGCTACATGCACACGTGACAGTGCACCTAAATGGATTGCAAAAACACATGAGTCTCACTGGGTGCATGTTTACTCCCCGTGCAACAAATTTCAGACATTTAGAATCTTGATTTTTAAATTCTAGTACATCCAAAACTTATTTCAAGTTCATGAAACTTATCGTGTTGTCGTATGGACACCAATACAAAGTGGCACTGTACTTTTTTTTGTCAAATTTGAGACCAGTTTTGATGTAATCTTTATCTAATTACAAACTTGAGATTATTAATAATTGGGAACCAATATCCCAAATGGATTATTTATTCGAACCATGAGCGTTAGACCAACAATTGTACGTGCCATGCTTCGGTTAAGCAATAAAGCGGTAGAATTAATCATCCAAATAGAAAAACAATATATGTGCCGCCGCGTGACCCGTGTGTCGTGCGAGCAGGCATGAGTTGATGGGACGCATGCGAGCAGTCCACCACGCAGGTAGACGGGGAGGGGTGTGTGCAGATGTGTGAATTGATGGAGATGTTCTCGGTGCACAGTGTCATTGGGAGGCATGCGAGTAGCTATGTGAAACTTTGGTAGGCATGGCAGTAGTCTGGTGCGCAGGCTCACCGGGGAGGCGAGCCATCGGTTTGACCGCCGACCGCCTCCCTCCCACAACTCCCAGTATTCAATATTAATGGTGCGCCTGAGCGGCAGCACCCCCCATCCTCGCCACACACACAATCCTCTCTCTCTGCTTGCATCCTCGATGCCGCTCTCAGTCCTCAAAGCCGTCCGTGTATGAGGATGCCGCCGAAGCGCCCCATCGGAGGGAGTGGCGACGCCGGGGCTGCTAAAGCACCGGAGAACAGCGTAGATATGGAGACAGAGGTTGCCGTCACTGCCGACGAGTTATCGTTGCACCCTGATGTCACCGACGGCGTCGAACTTCCACTGCCGGAGGTGGAGTTCCACACCGACTCTGGTGACGACCCCGACAACGACTCCGATGACCACTCCAGCGACGACTCCGATGAACACTCCGGCGACGACTCTGACGGCCACTCCGGCGACGACTCTGATGACGACGGACAACTGGTTAGTCATCTATACACATTTATGTGTCAAATAGATCATAGGGTTTCTCTGGTTACTCCTGCCTCCCCCTTTTGGAATAGAAATCCTATGGTTATGTTCTCCCAATCCATGAAATCTGAGTAAGTTTCGTTAGATCCGTGTAGCGTATTGATTGTTTGAATGGTACAAGTGATAAGTGATTAGTTGTTTCATCTGTGCAAATGATTTCTGCTAGTAATCCGACTAGGGTTAGTGTTCGTGCTAATAATTCCTAGCCAGGACTTGATAATTGATTTTGAATGACCTACATATGTTTGTGACATTATTATCTTCAAGATTGGTCTGTACATGGACGACTGTGCTTAAAAATCGAACCATAATCTCTGGATATGTATAAATAGCCATAAATTCCTAATCCTACCTCACAGCATGTGTCAGTGTGAAAACCGGCAGATCTCAGGTAGGGGGTCCCGGACTGTGTGTCCAAGGATCAAAGGTAAGAGGAGGCAGGGGACATGATGTTTACCCAGGTTTGGGCCCTCTTGATGGAGGTAATACCCTACTTCCTACTTGATTGACTTTGATGAGTATAGGCGTTACAAGAGTTGATCTACCTCGAGATCGTAATGGCTAAACCCTAGATGTTTAGCCTGTATGATTCTGATTACCTCTACCAACGAAACCCTCCGGTTCATATGGACACCGAAGGGGGCTAAGGTTGTACAGAGAAAGGAATCTTCCTATCCGAACGCCAAGCTTGCCTTCCACGCCAAGGAGAGTCCCATTCGGACACGGGGGAAGCCTTCTACCTTGTATCTTCACGGCCCACCAGTCCCGTGATATGTCTCCATCGTATCTATAATTTTTGATTGTTCCATGCCAATATTATACAACTTTCATATACTTTTGGCAACAATTTTATACTATTTTTGGGACTAACATATTGATCCAGTGCCCAGTGCCAGTTCCTGTTTGTTGCATGTTTTTGTTTCGTAGAAAATCCATATCAAATGGAGTCCATATGGGATAAAAACTTACGGAGATTTTATTTGGAATATATGTGATTTTTGGGAAGAAGAATCAACGCGAGATGATGCCCGAGGGGGCCACGAGGCAGGGGGGCGCGCCCTAGGGGGTCAGGCGTGCCCTGGGCCCTCATGGACACCCCTTAAGGCGGTTGGTGCCCTTCTTTCACCGACAGAAAGCTAATATCCGGATAAAAATTGTGTCCACATTTCAGCCCAATCGAAGTTAAGGATCTCCGGGAATATAAGAAACGGTGAAAGGGCAGAATCTGGAACGCAGAAACAGAGAGAGAGAGACAGAGAGACAAATCCAATCTTGGAGGGGCTCTCGCCCCTCCGCCGCCATGGAGGCCATGGACCAGAGGGGAAACCCTTCTCCCATCTAGGGAGAAGTCAAGGAAGAAGAAGAAGAAGGGGGGCTCTCTCCCTCTCTCTCCCGATGGCGTGGAACACTGCCGGGGCATCATTGTGTGACGACGATCTACACCAACACCTCCGTCATCTTCACAAACATCTTCATCACCTTCCCCCATCTATCTATAGTGGTCCACTCTCCGGCAACCCGCTGTACCCTGTACTTGAACATGGTGCTTTATTCTTCATATTATTATCGAATGATGTGTTGCCATCCTACCATGTCTGAGTAGATTTACGTTGTCCTATCGGCAATTGGTGAATTGCTATGATTGATTTAATTTGCTTGTGGTTATGTTGCTGTCCTTTGGTACCCATCATATGAGCGTGCACGTGGATCACACCATAGGGTTAGTTGTATGTTGACAGGACTATGTATTGGAGGGCAAGAGTGACAGAAGCTTCAACCTAGCATAGAAATTGATGCATACGGGATTGAAGGGGGACCAATATATCTTAATGCTATGGTTGGGTTTTACCTTAATGAATGTTAGTAGTTGCGGATGCTTGCTAATAGTTCCAATCATAAGTGCATAGAATTCCATGTCAGGGATGACATGCTAGCAGCGGCCTCTCCCACATAAAACTTGCCATCGGTCTAGTAACATAGTCAATTGCTTAGGGACAATTTCGGAACTCCTACCACCACTTTTCCACACTCTCTATACTAACTTTATTGCTTCTTTACCTAAAACAACCCCTAGTTTTTATTTACACGCTCTTTATTATCTTGCAAACCTATCCAACAACACCTACAAAGTACTTCTAGTTTCATACTTGTTCTAGGTAAAGTGAACATCAAGCGTGCGTAGAGTTGTATCGGTGGTCGATAGAACTTGAGGGAATATTTGTCCTACCTTTGGCTCCTCATTGGGTTCGACACTCTTACTTATCGAAAGAGGCTACAATTGATCCCCTATACTTGTTGGTTATCAAGACCTTTTTCTGGCGCCGTTGTCGGGGAGTTATAGTGTGGGGTGAATATTCTCGTGTGTGCTTGTTTGCTTTATCACTAAGTAGTTTTTATTTTCTGATCTTGTTTTCTATCTTTAGTTATGGGTAGGAAACGCAAAATACCGAAAAAAATTAGTGGTACCTACTGAACCAATGGTTGAAGAACCACTCAAAATCTATCACACTACTCAAGCTTTTTACTTGGATCATCTTCGATCCCTATGTGCTCGGGCTGAAACCCCAACTAGCTTAGTTGGGGGCAAATCTTTATATGAGCATGCTTGTTATGTGCGAGACCGCATATCTGAAAAATGGAAACTTTTACTCGATCAAATTCACTGTTTGCAGTTCTATGCTTGGAATTTATGTGAAATATATGATTGTACTTGTTGTTCTAAAGACCATAAGAAACACCTTCCTTACCAATGTGAGTTTAGTGATAATGGAATCGTATCTTCGTATACTAAGGGTTTTTATAATTACTATGATGTTCAACAAATTGAAGAATTTGTTGCTTTTAGGGGTACTTGTGAAATTGCTTCTTTTATTGAAGAGTGTGATACTACTCTCTACAAATCTGAAAATTTGGCCATACTTAAATATTTCTATGATAATTATGCTTCTAATCCTTATATTAAACCATATATTGGGGACTCCTTCGCTTTCCAAGAAGAGACTAATATTTTGTAAGAGTCTACGGAAGAAGAAATTAATGACATTGTGAGCTCATTGGATGAAAAAGATGAGGAGGAGAGCGAAGAACAAAAGGAGGAATAGCGGATTGATCACCCATTCCCACCATCTAATGAGAGTAACTCTTTATCCCATACATTGTTTAATTTCCCTTTGAATTTACCGAAGGATGAATGCTATGATGATTGTTATGATCCCGTTCATTCTTTTGAAATATCCCTTTTTGATGATGCTTGCTATGCTTGTGGCCAAGATGCCAATATGAATTATGCTTATGGATATGAACTCGCTATAGTTCCTTATGTTAAACATGAAATTTTTGCTATTTCACCCATGCATGATAGTCCTATTGTCTTTTTAAATTCTCCCAACTACACTATATCGGAGAAGTTTGCACTTATGAAGGATTATATAGATGGGTTGCCTTTTACCATTGCACATGATAATTTTGATGACTATAATATGCATGTGCTTGCTGCTCCTACTTCCAATTATTATGGGAGAGGAACTACATCTCTGTCTCTTTATGTTTTCAACACGATATAATTGCAAGAAACTGCTTATGCTATGTATTGGCCTTTACTTGATGTGCATGAATTGTTCTTGTATGACATGCCGATGCATAGGAAGAGAGTTAGACTTAGTCATTTCTTGATATATGTTGGTTTGTGCTCACTACTAAATCACAAATCATTGTTAATTAAAATTGACTTTGATATACCTTGGGATTCGGGTGGATCCATTACTTGAGCACTATATGCCTAGCTTAATGGCTTTAAAGAAAGCGCTGCCAGGGAGACAACCCAGAAGTTTTAGAGAGTCATTTATTTCTGTTTAGTGCTTTTATATAGTTTAAAAACAAACTAAAAATAAAGAGGGGAACCCAAAACTTTTCAAAAAGGAAAGTGAAAGTGAGAGAG
Organism: Triticum aestivum; assembly: GCF_018294505.1. Lineage (NCBI taxonomy): Eukaryota > Viridiplantae > Streptophyta > Magnoliopsida > Poales > Poaceae > Triticum > Triticum aestivum. The sequence continues at coordinate 244,878,042 of NC_057803.1, forward strand.
ACAAGCATTGTTGAAGTGGGGAGCTCCTTGAACTTTGTTCATGCTCACAGAAACTTTGTTAATCTTGATTACGGAAACTTTTCTACAAAAATAATTATCCCCTTGTACAATTGAATTGTATTATAAAAATAATGTGCCAAGGTTTGCCTTTAGGATGTTTAGATTGCTTGTTGGTTTGTGCGGTGCAAGACAGAAACTTTGGCTGTAGTGCGCGATTTTACATTTTTTACTGGAACATCAAACGGATCTGAAACTTTTTGCACTGTCTTTCTATACAATTTTGTTTATTTTTACTAATTATTTCAGAATTTTTGGTTTACTATAGGTATGGTGAATGCTCAGATTATTATAGATTGTCCTATTTAAGACCGATTCTGTTTTTCATGCATAGTCTGCTTGTTTTGATGAAACTATCGATCTCTATCAGTGGATTACGCCATGGAAAAGTTATATTAAAGTAGCTAAAATGCAAAAATAAAATATTAATTGGTGTGCAACAGTACTTAGAGTAGTGATTTGCTTTATTATACTAACAGATGTTACTGAGTTTTATGTTGAGTTTTGAGTGGATGAAGTTCGAAGATTGAGGAGGTCTCGATGTGAGTAGAAGGAGGAGAGGTAAGAGCTCAAGCTTGGGGATTCCCAAGGCACCCCAAGTAAATATTCAAGGAGACTCAAGCGTCTAAGCTTGGGGATGCCCCGGAAGGCATCCCATCTTTCTTCAACAACTATCGGTATGTTTTCGGATTCGTTTCGTTCATGTGATATGTGCAAATCTTGGAGCGTCTTTTGCATTTAGTTTTCACTTTTATTTTATGCACCATGCTGGTATGATATAGTACATGGTTTATTTATAGAATGCTCTTTGCACTTCACTTATATCTTTTGAGTATGGCTTTATAGAAAGCTTCATGTGCTTCACTTATATCATTTGAAGTTTGGATTGCCTGTTTCACTTCACATAGAAAACCGCCATTTGTAGAATGCTCTTTTGCTTCACTTATATTTGTTAGAGCATGGGAATATCATTTGTAGAAATAATTAAGCTCTCTTGCTTCACTTATATCTATTTAGAGAGATGACAGGAACTGGACATTCACATGGTTAGTCATAAAATCCTACATAAAACTTGTAGATCACTGAATATGATATGTTTGATTCATTGCAATAGTTTTGCGATATAAATATGGTGATATTAGAGTCATGCTAGTGGGTACTTGTGGATTGCAGAAATACTTGTGTTGAAGTTTGTGATTCCCGTAGCATGCACGTATAGTGAACCGTTATGTGATGAAGTCGGAGCATGATTTATTTATTGATCGTCTTCCTTATGAGTGGCGGTCAGGGATGAGCGATGGTCTTTTCCTACTAATCTATCCCCTAGGATCATGCGCGTAGTACTTTGTTTCGATAGCTAATAGAATTTTGCAATAAGTATGTAAGTTCTTTATGACTAATGTTGAGTCCATGGATTATATGCACTCTCACCCTTCCATCATTGCTAGCCTCTTCGGTACCGTGCATTGCCCTTTCTCACCTCGAGAGTTGGTGCAAACTTCGCCGGTGCATCCAAACCCCGTGATACGATACGCTCTATCACACATAAGCCTCCTTATATCTTCCTCAAAACAGCCACCATACCTACCTATTATGGCATTTCCATAGCCATTCCGAGATATATTGCCATGCAACTTCCATCATCATCATATACATGACTTGAGCATTCATTGTCATATTGCTTTGCATGATAGAAAGATAGTTAGCATGATATTTTCATGGCTTGTCCATTTTTTGATATCTTTGCTATGCTAGATCATCGCACATCCTGGTACACTGCCATAGGCATTCATATAGAGTCATATCTTTGTTCTAGTATTGATTTGTAAGTAAATAAAAGTGTCATCAACATCATTATTAGAACATTGTCCCAGGTGAGGTTATCAAAATAAAAGAGGCCAAAGAAGCCCCCAAAAAAGAGAGAGGCCAAAGAAGCCTAAAAAGAGAAAGAAAATAGAAAAAATGAGAGAAAAGAGAGAATGGACAATGTTACTATCCTTTTACCACACTTGTGCTTCAGAGTAGCACCATGTTCTTCATATAGAGAGTCTCTTGAGTTATCACTTTCATATACTAGTGGGAATTTTCATTATAGAACTTGGCTTGTATATTCCAACGATGGGCTTCCTCAAATGCCCTAGGTCTTCATGAGCAAGCAAGTTGGATGCACACCCACTTAGTTTCAGTTCGAGCTTTCATACACTTATAGCTCTAGTGCATCTATCGCATGGAAATCCCTACTCCTCGCATTGACATCAATTGATGGGCATCTCCATAGCCCATTGATTAGCCGGGTCGATGTGAGACTTTCTCCCTTTTTGTCTTCTCCACACAACCTGCACTATCATATTCTATTCCACCTATAGTGCTATATCCATAGCTCACGCTCATGTATTGCGTGAAAGTTGAAAAGGTTTGAGAACATCAAAAGTATGAAACAATTCCTTGGCTTGTCATCGGGGTTGTGCATGATTTGAATGCTTTGTGTGGTGAAGATGGAGCATAGCCAGACCATATGATTTTGTAGGGATAACTTTCTTTGGGCATGTTATTTTGAAAAGACATGATTGCTTTATTAGTATGCTTGAAGTATTATAGTCTTAACATCAAATGATAGACTATTGCTTTGAATCACTCGTGTCTTAATATTCATGCCATGATTAGATTACATGATCAAGATTATGCTAGGTAGCATTCCACATCAAAAAATATCTTTTTTTATCATTTACCTACTCGAGGACGAGCAGGAATTAAACTTGGGGATGCTGGTACGTCTCCGTCGTATCTATAATTTTTGATTGTTCCATGCCAATATTATACAACTTTCATATACTTTTGGCAACTTTTTATACTATTTTTGGGACTAACACATTGATTCAGTGCCCAGTGCCACTTCCTGTTTGTGTCATGTTTTTTGTTTCGCAGAAAGTGCATACCAAACAGAGTCCAAATGGGATAAAAACTGCCGGAGATTTTTTTGGAATATATGTGATTTTTGGGGAGAAGAATCAACGCGAGATGATGCCTGAGGGGGCCACGAGGCAGGGGAGCACACCCCAGGGAGTCAGGCGCGTCCTGGGCTATCGTTGCCACCCCATAAGGCGGTTTGTGCCCTTCTTTCTCCACAACAAAGCTAATATCCGGATAAAAATCGTGTCCAAATTTCATCCCACTCGGAGTTACAGATCTCCGAGAATATAAGAAAGGGTGAAAGGGCAGAATTTGGAATGCAGAAACAGAGAGAGACAGAGAGACAAATCCAATCTCGGAGGGGCTCTCTCCCCTCAGCCGCCATGGAGGCCATGGACCAGAGGGGAAACCCTTCTCCCATCCAGGGAGAAGGTCAAGGAAGAAGAATAAGAAGGGGGGCTCTCTCCCCCTCTCTCCCGGTGGCGCCGGAACGCCGCCGGGGCCATCATCGTGTGACGACGATCTACACCAACACCTCTGTCATCTTCACCAACATCTTCATCACCTTCCCCCATCTATCTATAGCGGTCCACTCTCCCACAACCCTTTGTACCCTCTACTTGAACATGGTGCTTTATGCTTCATATTATTATGCAATGATGTGTTGCCATCCTATGATGTCTGAGTAGATTTTCGTTGTCCTATCGGCAATTGGTGAATTTCTATGATTGATTTAATTTTCTTATGGTTATGTTGCTGTCCTTTGGTGCCCATCATATGATCACGCACGTGGATCACACCATAGGGTTAGCTGTATGTTGATAGGACTATGTATTGGAGGGCAAGGTGATAGAAGCTTCAACCTAGCATAGAAATTGATGCATACGGGTTGAAGGGGGACCAATATATCTTAATGCTATGGTTGGGTTTTACCTTAATGAAAGTTAGTAGTTTCGGATTCTTGCTAATAGTTATAATCATAAGTGCATAGAATTCCAAGTCAGGGATGACATGCTAGTAGTGGCCTCTCCCACATAAAACTTGCTATCGGTCTAGTAACATAGTCATTTTCTTAGGGAAAATTTCGCATCTCCTACCACCACTTTTCCACACTCGCTATACTAACTTTATTGCTTCTTTACCTAAAACATCCCCTAGTTTTTATTTACACGCTCTTTATTATCTTGCAAACCTATCCAACAACACCTACAAAGTACTTGTAGTTTCATACTTGTTCTAGGTAAAGCGAATGTCAAGCGTGCGTAGAGTTGTATCGGCGGTCGATAGAACTTGAGGGAATATTTGTTCTACCTTTAGCTCCTCATTGGGTTCGACACTCTTACTTATCGAAAGAGGCTACAATTGATCCCCTATACTTGTGGGTTATCATCCGGCCCACGTCACATAGCCTGGACGCCCGAGGACTCCCTCAGTAGCCCCTGAACCATGCTTCAATGACGATATGTCTGACGTGCAGATTGTCTTCGGCATTGCAAGGCGGGTTCCTCCCCCGAATACTCCAAAGTAGTTGATGAAAAGAACTATATCCGGCTTTGTACAATAGTTACAACCCTGAACCAAGAGGGCAAAATACTTAGACAAAAATAGGTTATGCCTTTTGACAACTCTTTCAGCGAGGTATCATGTTCCGACCTTTTTATTATTTCGAACCATTTTTAGCCTCCTGCCTCGCATTTCGAGATGTGGTATTCATCGACACGTCTCATTAAAGCAGAGATCGTGTCCCCGTGTTATGGGATTCTCATCAATACGGAGTTGGGTAATCCAACCGTGCCACTCGCACGACTCCTGGGGAATAGGCGAGTTTTGAGGCTCGACATTCACTGCCTTTATAAGAATATAAAGATCCGCCTTCCACGCCTTCTTCCTCCTCAGCCTATCTATCCTTGAGCTCAAGCGCCCTAGCATCAACCCCTTTCGTCCCCAACTAATACTCCGACCATGTCCGTATCTGGAGCGCAGGGCAAGTGGATGGCCTCCTCCGTCACGGAGGAGAACATCAAGGAACTCCGAGAAGCGGGGTATTTAGCCAAGGAAATCGCCCATCAACTCTCTGCCAAAAAGCAGATCATTCCCACACCAGAGCCCAATGAGAGGGTAGTATTCATCCCCCACTTCCTTCGCGGGCTAGGGTTTCCTCTCCACCCTTTCGTTCACGGACTCATGTTCTATTACGGGCTAGATTTCCATGATCTAGCCCAAAAATCATTTCTCAACATCTCGGTGTTCATCGTCGAGTGCGAGGCATTCCTCCGCATCCACCCCACTTCGGCCTACGGCTCAAGGTCTTCAATGTGAAGCCGAAGGTGGTCGAGGGTCAACACGCAGAGTGCGGCGGCGCCATGGTGAGAAAGCTCCCTAACGTCACCTGGCCAAAGGGTACCTTCATAGAGACCATGAAGCGGTGGCAACAGGAGTGGTTCTATGTTACGGAACCTCGTGACGCCACATGGGCCGCCACTCCTAAGTTCAAAACCGGTCCACCAATGTGGATCACATCATGGCTCAAGAAGGGCCTCGATTGGGCGTCATCCGATGAGGTGATGACGCTGCAAAAGCGCATCAAGAGCATGGTGGAGAAGAACACCAGCCTTGCTAGAGTGATCCAGGTGATGTTGTTTCGCCGGATTCTCCCCTACCAATGTCGGACTCTCTATATGTGGGAGTTTGATCCGGCAAGTCCCTGGACCTTGCAGCGGTTCTTCGGCATGAAGCACGAAGATATATGGAAGCTGCTTTTTAAGACCCAGAAGACGTGGCTGCCAACGACCGAAGACCTCGGCCATGACTGCGCTCATCCAGCCACTCTATTAAGTTTTTCAGATTTCTAATCATATCCTTGATTTGTGGATCCAAAGAGTAAGTTTAAACCTTCCCCTTGTCCCCCCAGGGCTGGACGAAGAAGGCAGAGCGGATCAGGTGTCTGGCACCCTTGCCCGAAGACCCAACTATTCCTCTTTTGACGAAGATGCTAGTTCCGGCACCGAAAAAGAATGCCAAGAAGAAGGGCAAGGAGGTCCGAAGTGGCCTTCGCCACAAAGGTACTTCGAACAAAACATCCGAAGATACTGAAGCTCTCTCCTCCCATGATGAAGACAAGGAGGAAGTGGAGGAGAAGAATTCTCCCCCTAAGGGGGGAAAGAAGAAAAGGGGGGTTTCCGCGGATCTAGAGGCAGAAGCGTCCAAGAAGGGGAAACTCTCCCTTTCAGACGATTCGGAATCGGACGTCGAAGCCGTCCCCGAATGGAACCCCAAGCCAAAGCCTTCGGCCGAATCGTAAGTATTTAAGGATAATGTATATATCCGGCTTTATGCCTTACGATCCTAACACATAGAATCACGTATTGTAGTCCGGCCCGCGATCTCCCCCAGCGATCATCATCTTCTGGGAATTCACTGGGCTCGAACATGATGGAGAGCGAGTCACCTCCGCCGGCCTCCCCACCCACTGCTACGGATAACACCGAAGTGTTGTCCCGAGGGACCCTTCCGGGCCATGGAAAGGTGCGGGAAGCCGTCAAGGTGGCACCAGAGGGTAATACCTCTGCTGCCAAGAACATGGGGGAACCGACCCCATGGAGACTGGCGACGGGGGCCAAGCCCACTCCGGCCCCCAGCCGAATGTCATTTCGGAGACCTACACGGCTCTGGGATCAGGTGAGCGGCCTCCTTTGAAGGAAGGGGCGCATCAACTCCACCAGCAACCTTTGTCAATCCGGAGGCACGGACAATCTGGTGGAAGTGCTTCAGAGCGCTTCCATTGTGGAAGAGCATCGTACCCTTATGGGTACGATAGTGGAAAGGGTTCGGTCCACTAAAAACGGATTGAACGAAGCCTACACCAGCCTTCTAACAGGCTTTGAGGTATGGGATGTAGTACTTTTTATCTATATAAAAGGAATGCATGTGTATAGTTAGTAGGCCCTGACACTCTGTTTGGTGTTCGTGAATAAAGGCTGAACAGAGGATCGAATATTTTGCAGGAGATGATCATACATGTCTATTTGAACAAACAAGCTCCGAAGTTAGCGGCAATAGCCCATACCGCGGAAGTATCCGAACTAAAGCGGAGGCTGGAGCGGGTCGATGAAGAGCTCATCCGCACCAACAAACGATTGGAGGGGAAGCAAGGTATGTGATACCTATTGACATCTGAAATGATATGACTTGCTGTTTTATTATCTTGCTGAGTTTTGTAATTATGCTTATAGTTGACGTGTTTGAGGTCGAGACCCTCAAGAACACGCTAGCCGAAGCCAAGAAGGAGGTGGAGGAGGAACGAGCCACCCACCAAAAGCATGAATCAAGGTTAGAGGAAGTTCAACAAGAGCTCCGGGATGCCATAAGCAAATGTGAGTCCTTGGAGTTACGGATCAAGATGCCGAAGTTGCTAAGGCCCTCCAAAGTGCGTAGGAGGCACGGGTTGAAGCCCAAGGCGCCTGTTGGGAGATCCAAGAGGCCAAGAAGATCGAGGCGGGTAAGGCCTTTAATATGCAGAGAAAATTTGTGAGGAGAAGGTACCTCTTAGTGACTCTGGTTTGGAGTTCTCTGGGAGCATTTGCCTGCCCCGGAGTATTGCTGATGCTGCGGAGTTCTTGCAAGCCGAATAGGGGAGCTCGACGGAGAAGCTATTCTGATTGCAGTACCTTGCACCCAAGCATCCGGTGCCCCTCAGTGATCAGCTGAAACAGTTGACCAAACTGCATAGGGTGGCTGGATTAGCTATGAGGGATATTATAATCCGTCTCCGTCCCGCTGTAACGCCCTGAGACCGATGTGCCAGGTGTCCCCCAGTTATTCGCTGTTGTTGCCTTGTCATTGCTTGCATGTCATGCATTTCATATCATGTCATCATGTGCATTTCATTTGCATACATGTTCGTCTCATGCATCCGAGCATTTTCCCCGTTGTCCGTTTTGCAATCCGGCGCTCCTATGTCAGCCGGTGTCCCTTTCTACATCTTTTCGTGTGCGGGTGTTAAACTTTTTCGGATTGGACCGAGACTTGTCATGCAGCCTTGGTTTACTACCTGTAGACCGCCTGTCAAGTTTCATGCCATTTGGACTTCGTTTGATACTCCAACGGTTATCCGAGTGACCGATAAGGCCTTGTGTGTGTTGCAGCCCAACACACCTCCAAACTAGCCCAAAACCCACCTAAACCCCCTCCATCATCTTGGTCATTCGATCACGATCGCGTGGCCAAAAACCAAACCTCATTTGGACTCTCCTAGCTCCCTCTACCTATATATATATGTGCTCTCCTCTGAAATTTCACGCAGATGAAACCCTAACCTCCTCCTCCATGCGTCACCGGACATGTCCACTCCGCCGCCAGACACGTCCATCCCGCCGCCACCTCACTCCGCCCAATGAGGGCGTGCCACATCAGCGCCACCGCCTCGCTCGACCACTCCCCTTGCGCCACCTATCGCCGCCACTCTCCTCCACCGCGTCGGCCCGCGGAGCCCATCACGGGCCCGCACGGGCCCGGTCGCCACCACCGCCCGTCTGTCGTCTCTCCAGCGCCCCGCTGCCGCCCTTCACCCAGCGCCGACCATCATGCTCGCCGCCGAACTCGCCGGCGTTCGTCACCGCGCCGCCCCGCCGCCATTCTTCCTCGCCGGAGCAGGAGATCCTCGGCCTCCTCGACGTCCCATCGCCGGTCGGCAAGTCGCCGAATCCCGCCGCCCACTGCGCCTCTACTTCCGTGCCCGTCGCGTCGGCCCCTCGCCGGCATGGCCCCCTCCTTCGCCGCCTCGCCTCGCCGGCGGGAACCGCCGTTGCCGCCCCTGCCTCCCCGATCCGGTCGGGATCGAGGGAGATGACGATGGTCTCGTTGACCCTCCGCGTGGGCCGCGCAGGTCAGATCCAGCCCAGATCCACCCGCCCGCCTGCTTCCTCTCCAGATGTGGCCCACGACTTAGGGTGAACGAGACTCCCCTATCCTCCGCTCAGTGCGTCCTGTAGCTATCCCGCGCCCATGTTTTTTTCCTTCAAGTCCCAGATCTGCATATTTTTCTAGCCCTGTTCATCATGTCATAACTCTGCATCCATGGCTCCGATTCATGCGTGTAGCATATCAAAATGTTCGTCTCGACGAGTACATCATTTCGTATCATTGCATCATTTTCATTTGAGCTCATGTTGGTGCCTGAAATGCTGTTGGAAGAGGGCTATGTGATGATTATGGCAGATCTGTTTCAGCAAATGACATTTTGTCATTTTTGCCATGTTTAATGTGTGCATGCTATGACCCTGAGCTCTACATGTGTTTTGTTATATGCCATGACATCTTTACAGGGGCGTCTGCCATGTATTTTTTTGATCTTTGTGGTGACTAGCACAAGCATGCAAAGTAGCTTACTCGGTGATGCTGATTTCAGGGACTTAGTATTTCACTAAGTGCTTGACCTGTCTTTATTTTTATGCCTTATGTTCATGTTGTTTCCTAGTGATCCGTGCCTCTTTTGAGGATGATCAGTAAGGATGTTTTGTTAATATTGTGGTGCTCTATCCATCCATGTCTTTGTTTGCATTTATGGAGCACCCTAGCTTGAGTCAATCGAGCTCTACTTTTGCTATAAAATGTTCCTGGCAGATTGTTAACATGTTTAGCGATTTTGCCGAGGTTGTTGCTATTGATCCGTGCGGGCTATGTTGTTGTTCTTTCCATGTCTAGCTTCTATGCCATGTCTACTTGCTGGTTGTATGCTTAGATTATCATGCCATGCTTTGTAGTGAGTGCATCGAGCTCGTAAACATGCCTACTTGTTAATCTATTTTGCATGCTCCAGTTTTTCACTAAGTCTGAATCTGTTGATGTTTTTGCTATGCTCACATGCTTGCAATTGTATTTTCAGATCCTGTTTGGCTCATGGTCACTAAGGGACTTTTGTTAAGTGCTTTGAGTAGCTTCATTCCATGCCTTTCTTTGCCATGTTAAGTTCCTGTAGCATGTAGTTTTCATGCTCTAAAGATTGCTTCCTGATGATAAGTTCCTGACTTGTTATTTTCGCTAAGTCTGTAACCTGTTATCTTTTACACTTCTGCCATGCTTGTTTGAACCTGTTAATGGATGAATTAGCCGTAGCTCAGTGTTCATCTTTTGTCAACCATCATGAGTGGATCCCTTCCATGTATTTTGTTGTCATGTTGGAGTGTTGTAGTATGTTGTTCTTGATGCATTTAGGCGGTCTCTTGCTGATTATCGCAGACCGGTGCCATATTTGTTTTGCTTGCCATTTCCAAACCGTGCATCCGATTCCGGTGATCTTTATATCGATTTCAACCTAAATCAACTCCCCTTTCCAGTGGCACTCTTGGATTTCCAATTTGAGGCCAGGTTCACTCATTCATGTCCAAATCATGCATGTGCATCGCATACCGCATCCCACATATCTTACCATGCTCGTGTGTTGGTTGTTTACTATGTTGTGTGCTTTTTCCGGTGTTGCTTCTTCGGGTTGGTTATGTTAACGTCGCGTTTGTGAGGACCCATTCGACTACGTCCGTTTGTCTTCTTCATGGACTCGTCTTCTTCCTTGCGGGATTTCAGGCAAGATGACCATACCCTCGAAACCACTTCTATCTTTGCTTGCTAGTTGCTCGCTCTTTTGCTATGCCTATGCTACAATACCTACCACTTGCTTATCATGCCTCCCATATTGTTAAGCCAAGCATCTAACCCACCTTGTCCTAGCAAACCGTTGTTTGGCTATGTTACCGCTTTGCTCAGCCCCTCTTATAGCGTTGTTAGTTGCAGGTGAAGATTGGAGCTTGTTCCAGGTTGGAACATGGATATTTTGTTGGGATATCACAATATCTCTTATTTAATTACCGCATCTATATACTTGGTAAAAGGGTGGAAGGCTCGGCCTTATGCCTGGCGTTTTGTTCCATTCTTGCCGCCCTAGTTTCCGTCATATCGGTGTTATGTTCCCGGATTTTGCGTTCCTTACACGGTTGGGTTATAATGGGAACCCCTTGACAGTTCACCTTGAATAAAACTCCTCCAGCAATGCCCAACATTGGTTTTACCATTCGCCACCTAGTCTTTTCTTTCCCTTGGGTTCTGCAGACTCAAGGGTCATCTTTATTTAAACCCCCCTGGGCCAGTGCTCCTCTGAGTGTTGGTCCGACCAAGTAGACTGTGGGGCCACCTCGGGGCAACTTGAGGGTTGGTTTTACTCGTAGGATGTCTCATCTGAGTGTGCCCTAAGAACGAGATATGTGCAGCTCCTATCGGGATTTGTCGGCACATTCGGGCGGCTTTGCTGGATTTGTTTTACCATTGTCGAGGATGTCTTGTAACCGGGATGCCGAGTCTGATCGGATTGTCTTGGTAGAAGGAATATCCTTCGTTGACCGTGAGAGCTTGTGATGGGCTAAGTTGGGACTCCCCTGCAGGGATTTGAACTTCCGAAAGCCGTGCCCGCGGTTATGGGAAGATGGGAATTTGTTAATGTCCGGTTGTAGAGAACCTGAAGTTTATCTTAATTAAAATGCACCAAACGCGTGTGTAACCGTGATGGTCTCTTCTCGGCGGAGTCTGGGAAGTGAACACGGTGTTGGAGTTATGCTTGACGTAGGTTGTTCTAGGATCACTTCTTGATCATAGTTGTTCGACCGTGCTTTTGCCTTCTCTTCTCACTCTCGTTTGCGTATGTTAGCCACCAAATATGCTAGTCGCTTGCTGCAGCTCCACCTCATAACTTTTACCCTTCCTATAAGGTTAAATAGTCTTGATCGCGAGGGTGTGAGATTGCTGAGTCCCCGTGACTCACAGATACTTCCAAAACCAGTTTGCAGGTGCCGATGATACCGTGCAAGTGACGTAACCAAGCTCAAGGAGGAGCTCGATGAAGATCTTGTCCTTTGTGTTGCTTCGTTCTAGTTGATCAGTAGTGGAGCCCAGTTGGGGTAGATCGGGGATCTGTGTAGCATTTGGGGCAGTCTTCTTTTATTTTGGCTCCATAGTCGGGCCTTCATTGTAACTGGTTGATGTAATGCTTTATTCATGTATTGTGTGAAGTGGCGATTGTAAGCCAACTATGTATCTCTTTTCCCTTATGTATTACATGGGTTGTGTGAAGATTACCTCACTTGCGACATTGCTTTCAATGAGGTTATTCCTCTAAGTCGTGCTTCGACACGTGGGAGATATAGCCGCATTGAGGGTGTTACACCCGCCGAGCCCATACCCGGCAGCTACTTCGGGTTCGTGAAGCGGCTAGTCAGTGCCTGCCCCTGGCTGGATGCCATAAAGCGGTCGGTCTGTATCGAAGGTGCCTGGATGGCCTTCGCCCATGTCAAGCTACAATGGGCGAAGATGAACGCTGTCAAGCTGGCAACCGAGGGACCGCCCGCAGGCAAGGAGAACCGCACGCCGGAGCGGTATTTTGATGAAGTCTTGGAAGGTTACCGCCTTGTAGAGGGCCAGTGTTCGAAGGAAATTATTTTTGAATGAATGTATCCGTGCTGCCCGAACTTTGTATTATGAAACAAGGCTTATGTATAATATGTTGCTTGCTTTACCTCTAATTCTTTTCCTCCTGTGCGGCTGTTTATGGTATCTAAGAGTTGGCCAGTCGTCGGCTTCAGCCCCCATGTGGGTATTACGGGGGTGTTCAGAATGGCACCTGGACACACTTGACCCAACAGCTTGGTCCTTGAAGGAGGTGTTAGTGCGGCGAACCAGGCAATCAGACTATGTGGCTTTATCTCTCTCACTTAGCCATAGGAGTTTGACAATGAGATTATGGGCGTAGCCCCTGGTATTATTCGATTATCCGAACTTGGGTGCTATAGGCGCCAACTCAGGTGGAGACCGGTCCTTCGCATAATGCGGAAAAAATCACGAGAGATTTATACTTAGTCACGGAATAGCTGACCACCTCTCGGCGCATCATGACAACCAATTTTCGGCTTTCTCTACTGAGGTGTTTATCCGGATGAATCGGAGAAACAATCCCAGTAGTTCTCCCTTTACTACCATAGTCGAACGAGCGGAACGTAAGGTAGTAACCAAAGGAGCCAGGCAACCCAACTATTTACCAAAGACATGATTCGGAGCCGATGCATATAATGCTATATTCGAGACGCCGAATTGTACTATAAAAGTATTTGGACTTATTTTATTTTTAAGAAATGTACGTGGCCAAATGGAGCCCCTGGTGATTTAAGTCGTACCGAGGTGTACATGGCAATCGGAAGAAAAAGAGGGAATACGGATTAGGAAATAAGCTAGTACCGAATATGTTGGGTGAAAAACTGTTTCCGTTATAGTCTGATTGATACGTCAAAACGTATTTTTACAAATGATGCGATAAGCATCAAGGACATTTTTCATGCCGAGCACCAGGGAAAGCTGTGTACAAGTCCTAACAAAGGAAGAGGTGATCTTTAAAGATCCTTTAGATACTCTGCCACACGTCTACGCTATTTTTCCTCGGTGTATTATCCTTCGAAAGGATTAACGATCGGGTTTTCATGAGGGGCCTAGAAAAGGGCCCTTGGTACCGTTGGAAGGTGATAGGGGTTGTAAGGAACATGAAAAAGAAAAAAAATAAGAAAAAAGAAACATGGGGGTCCAGATAGGTTCGAGCCGTATTGTGGACTTTGTCTTTACTATGCCTCTGTCTTTGCCCATGGTATCTTTAGTGCGTAGTTATGTACGCCTGGCACATATGCCACAATTTGGTTGGGGCTAAGATGGAGGCTGAATTGCTAATCGAGGTCCAGATGAGCTGGATTGTCGCTCTAGAGGGTAGTCCGGACGCGTTTAACAGTGTCTGGGGGCTTGACCGCCGATGTAGTGTTTGGCTTGATAAGGCCGCCCTGGACTTCCACCGCAAGGGCCGTGGTGTGCTCCTCAGTATGGAGGGAGCTCTCCATGTTTCCATTGACTGTTATAACACCACGTGGTCCAGGCATCTTCAGTTTGAGATATGCGTAATGCAGGATCGCATTGAAGCGAGCGAATGCGGTTCGTCCGAGCAGTGCATGATAGCCACAACGGAAGGGGATGATGTCGAAGGTCAAGTCTTTGCTTCGGAAGTTGTTCGGCGAACCGAAGATGACTTCCAATGTGAGTGAGCCTATGCAACGGGCCTCTACCCCAGGTATTACTCCTTTAAAGGTAGTTTTGGTGGGTTTAATTCTTGACGAATCGATACCCATTTTGCGGATCATGTCCCGATAGAGCAAGTTGAGACTGCTACCGCCGTCCACGAGGACTCGCATAAGGTGGAGTCCATCAATAATTGGGTCGAGGACCAATGCGGCCGAGCCTCCATGATGGATACTAGTCGGATGGTCTCTGCGATCGAAAGTAATCGGGCAGGCTGACCATGGGTTGAGCTTTGGTGCGACTCGCTGTATCGCATAGACGTCCCTTAGAGAGCGCTTGCGCTCCCGCTTGGGGATGTGAGTAGGGTATATCATATTCACTGTTTTGACCTCGGGGGAAATTTCTTCTGTCCCCCTGTATTCGGTGGGTGAGGCTCCTCGTCGTCGTCCTCGCTAGGCGACCCCTTCTCCTTATGTTCGGTGTTCAGCTTACCAGCCTATTTGAAAACCCAAGAACTTCTATTGGTATGGCTGGCAGGCTTGTCGGGGGTGCTGTGAATCTGGCAGGGTCGATCTAGTATTCGGTCCAGGCTAGATGAGCCATCTTTATTTCTTTTAAATGGCTTCTTCCGCTAACTGGATTTGGAGCCACTGAATCCGGCATTGACCGCCTTGTCTTCGGTATTGTCATTGTTGCTTCGACGCTTGTGTTTGTTGCGTCAGGACCTGCCGTTGCCGTTTCTAGTTTTGGAAGTACCTGGGTCGCTAGCACCGTTGTTTCTACGAGCTAACCAACTATCCTCTCCCGCACAAAAGCGGGTCATGAGTGCTGTAAGGGCTGCTGTTGGGGATATAACTATTACGTATGACCCTTCCAGGATCAAGCGTATTCGCTCCCTGTTCATCGAAACCCTAGCAATACCAACTACAAACTGGACTAGGCTTTTACCTTCATCGTAAGGGGCCAAACCAGTATAAATTCCTCGTGTCCATTGTCCTGATTAACCCCTTTAAGCTAACCTCAATGCGATGGCTCCACGACTAAGTCCTTATAGTAGGACATCTGCCGTGACAATTCCATGACAGTTGTCGCCCACCGTGGGGCTATTGCACGATGGTTTCGAGTTATTAAAGGGCAACTTCAAAGAGATCAAGGGATACGCCGTGGGCAGGATGACCAAGAGTTGCCGCGGCAAGCTTTACATCGACGACGCAGGCTGGGGCCCCGAGGCCGGCTCAATTGAGTATGGGTACCGGGTCCCTTCGGTGGAATCCACGTCTTCATCGGCAAGATCGGCGAACCGGGACCTGAGCCGGACATCTGCACTGACATCATCGAGACGGCTCAATGTGCATGACCCGCCCGGGTTTGGCCTTCCAAGAATCGTGCCTTCATGGGATTTATCCATGGAGGGGAATCTAAGGACAGGCCAACATCTGGTGATGAGACCGTCGTTTATTCTGATGGCGAGTCATCTACCGGTGAGACAGAGTCATTGTATCAACTGCCGGACGGCCGACTTGAGGGCTGTTCCGATGGCGACAGTATTCCGGACCCCTGTGAGCCGCCGAATCAGGTTGCAATCTTCATGGCCGGTACACAGGCCATGTAGCATTCATCTACGGCAGCGGAGTTGGTTTCCGGGTTAGCAGTGGCAACGGCTGCCGGTGCAAGAGGCCCTGAGCGCTCGCCGGCTCAAGCCTTAACTGACTTGCTGGATAAGCTAACAACTCTGTTAACAACGATGGTTAACCCGGCGGATCAATATCAGCATAATGCGGCAATCACAAAGCTGCGTGATGAGATAGCGCAGGACAAGGAGGAGCTAAACGCAAAAAATGCCAGGATGGCCGAGGAGCGGACCGCTTTGGATGCTCAGGCTCAACGGATTTAGTCGCAATCTTACCGGCTCATGCTAGATCAGAACGCTTCCAATGAATTCATGAGGAGGAGGCATCAGGCTCGTCTGCCTTCAGTTTATGAGGCAAGGAATCTCTTTAACACGCAAGAAATAGTAACCAGTAACCCGATAGTAGCAAACCGGGTCGAAGCGCCAGGGCCGGGAACACCGGTTCATCCGTGCATGATGGACCCGCCTCGTCAGAACAATAACCCGCCACAGCACGTGCCGACGCCACTGGGTCATTACTCTAACCCTTTGGATAACATGATTGCTAAGGCGTCATGATTGGCGGCTATCCCAGTTGAAGGTGATTCACCAGCGGTTGTTGAGACACGGAGGGCTAGAGATCTCCTTTAGACAATGCTGATTGAGGAGCAGGCTTGTTCTTACAGCTGTGACAGGGTTCATTCCACCCCTCGCCCAAGCCGGAGTTACAACAGACATCTTGATGAACCGGCGGTGTCAAGTAGTGGACGTAACCATAACCCGCCGCGCGGGCATAACCCGGCGGGCGATGGTGCTGATGCTTAGAATGTGGTGGATCAAGGAAGAGCTCGTCGAGAGGCCGAGTTAGCGGCACACGTCAACCAACTCTGGTCCGCCCAACAACCTCTATGGAGCCAGCTATGACCTTTAGAAACCAGGGCGTACCATGCTTGGTGCCGGATCTGCGTAATGAGCGCATACCCAAGGATTTTAAAGGTCCTCGCAAGGTGCCTAACTATACAGTCGATTTAAGTCCAGAGGCATGGATTGAGAGTTATGAGATGGCCATGGAGTTACTGGATGTCAGCGAGGCCGCATGTGCTACATATTTCCCCCTGATGTTAGAAGGGACGGCCTGCACTTGGTTGAAGAGGCTCCCTGCCAACTCCATCGGGTCATGGCCGAGTTAAAGGCCCGGTTCATCCAAAACTTCAAAGACACATGCAAACAGCCCATGTCAATTGTGGATCTGGCCTCCTGTGTTCAAGAAGAAGGTGAGTTCACGACCCATTGGGTGCACCGGGTCTCAACAATCTTGCACTCGTCGGATCGCATCAATGCTGACTCAGCAGTGTTGACATTGGAGAACAATTGTTGTTTCATGCCCCTAAAGCAGAAGCTAGGGCGGATCAAACATCATTGCAATGACATGGGGACGCTCATGGCGGCTCTCGTTAAGTATGCTGATTCTGATAGTACCAAGGACCCCGAGTCTGATGATGAAAAGTCGGGGAAGGGAAGAAAGAACATCAATGCTAAGGGGCAGCAATATAACCAGGGAGGCAACGGTAAGTGCAAGGCTGTTACTAGTTTTGAGTTTGTGGCTAACACCCATGCATAGAATAATGGCCAGCATCATAAGGGTAAGACGCCCCATGGGCCGGAGGATCTGGTATCAATCTTGAACATATGCTGAATCAGCCTTGCCCAAAGCATGGTACGAAAGAAAGACCATCCGGGCACCTATGGAAGGATTGTCACATTATGAAGGAGTACAAGAATTCAAATCTTTTTCATGACAGCCATGGGCTAGGTGGCAGTTCTGTGCCCGGCTCTCACAGTCTGGGTTATGGTGGCGGCGGCTCTAATTCTGGGTTCCAAGGAAATCAAGGTAATCACAACAACCAAGGTCGTTACAACCAGCAGAGTAATCAGGGGGCCAACAACAGCAACAGTCTGGTTATCAGAGCAACCCGAAGGAGTTGAATAGTGGGCAGTATCATGTTTTTACCACTAGCTTGTGTAAACGAGATCAGAAGCTCCATAGGAGGTCAGTCAATGCTGTTGAGCCGGAGGTTCCTCGTTGCCTGCGTTGGTCTGAGCAGCCCATCGTGTGGAGTAGGGAAGATCACCCGCCCCGGGTTGATAATCTGGGTCATTTTGCTTTGGTGGTCTCACCTCAGGTCGGAGGGTATAAATTTATCAAAGTACTCATGGACGGAGGGAGCAGCATCAATATCCTTTATTATGAAACTTTCCGTCGCATGGGGTTGACTGATAAAATTCTTAAGCCGTCAAACACTGTTTTCCATGGTGTGGTGCCTGGCAAGTCGGCATATCCAGTTGGTAAGATAGCTCTGGAAGTTGTTTTTGGAGATGATCATGACTCTAGGTCAGAGATGTTGACCTTTGAAGTGGTCAAGATCCACAGCCCGTATCACGCTCTGTTTGGACGGCCGGCTTATGCCAAGTTCATCGTGCGGTCGTGTTACGTGTATCTGCAGCTTAAGATGCCGGGTCACAAAGGAATCATTACAGTGCATGGGAGCCATAAGATAGCCCTGTAGTCTGAAGAAGGGGATGCGGCTTATGCTGAGTCGGTTTGTGCAACGGAGGAGTTAAAATTTTACAAGGACAATGTTGACCCGACAGATATGACGCCTTTGAAAAAACCAACCACAACATGATCCGGTTTAGAAGTTTATGTCAGCAGATGATACCAAGATGGTTGATTTTGTTCCTGGTGACTCATCCAAGAAGTTCAACATCAGTACTAATCTGGATCCAAAATAGGAAAGCGCGCTCATCGAGTTCATCCGTCGGAACCGGAAACATCTTTGGATGGAAGCCTTCAGACATGCCGGGTGTACCGAGAGAACTCGCTGAGCACACTCTTAATATTGACCCAAAATTTAAGCCGGTTAAATAGTTTCTTCGCCTATTTAATGAGGCGAGGCCGAAGGCCATTGGAGAGGAAGTAGCCCGGCTCTTGGCAGCTGGGTTTATCATTGAGGTTTTTCATCCTGAGTGGTTAGCTAACCCGGTGCTTGTACTTAAGAAGAACGACACTCGGCTTATATGTGTGGACTACATGGATGTAAACAAGGCTTGTCCGGCTGATCCTTTTGCTCTCCCTCGTATTGATCAGATCATTGATGCTATGGCGGGTTGTGAGCATTTGAGTTTTCTGGATGCTTATTTTGGTTATCATCAGATCAAAATGGCAGTTAAGGACCAGGAGAAGATAGCTTTCATAACTCCTT
Source organism: Triticum aestivum (assembly GCF_018294505.1). NCBI lineage: Eukaryota > Viridiplantae > Streptophyta > Magnoliopsida > Poales > Poaceae > Triticum > Triticum aestivum. The sequence continues at coordinate 244,896,972 of NC_057803.1, forward strand.
TTGGAGCCTTCTGCTAGGTATCTATGCCTTTTGGGCTCAAGAGTGCCCAGCAACTTACCAGAGATGTGTGCAAAATTGCCTTCATAACCAAATTGGGCGTAATGTTCATGCTTGTGTGGATGATATTGTGGTAAAATCCAGAGAGAAAGAGACATTGATAGATGATTTGAAGGAAACCTTTGATGATCTCAGGGTTTATAAGTTGATGCTTAACTCGTCCAAATGTGTTTTTGGTGTGCTAGCAGGGAAACTCTTGGGTTTTTTGGTGTCTAACAGAGGTATTGAAGCTAACCCGAAGAAGATCAAAGCCATCACTTCACTGGCTAAATCAGCGTGTATCAATGACGTGCAACGTCTGGCAGGTCATATTGCGGCGTTGAGCTAGTTCATAAGCCGGCTGGGAGAGAAGGCTATCCCTCTGTATCAGATGATGAAGAAGACAGATAACTTTGTCTGGAGTGATGCTGCTAATACAACGTTTGAGGATTTGAAGAAGCAGTTGGTTGAGCCTCCCGTCCTTGCCACCCCTATTGATAAAGAGCCTTTGTTGTTATATGTGGCTGCTAATAGTCGGGTTGTCAGTGTAGCCATTGTGGTGGAAAGGAAGGAAGCAGGCAAGGAGTATCCGGTTCAAAGGCCGGTTTATTATATTAGTGAGGTGCTTATTGAATCGAAGCAGAGATATCCACACTGGCAGAAGCTTGTATATGGAGTGTTCTTAGCCAGCCGGAAGCTTAAACATTATTTGCTGGGTCATCCCATCACTGTGGTCAGCTCTGCTCCTTTGGGAGATATCATCCAAAACAGGGAAGCGACTGGCCGGGTTGCTAAGTGGGCTATTGAACTTGGACCTCACGGGTTAAAGTATGTGCCTCGCATGACTATTAAGTCTCAAGAGCTAGTGGATTTCATCAGTGATTGGACAGAGCTGCAGATGCCTGAGGAAAAGCCAGATAACACGTATTGGACTATTCAGTTTGATGGGTCCAGGCAATTAGAGGGCTCAAGGGCTGGAGTTATTCTTGCCTCCCCTCCAGGTGAAAAATTCTGTTATGTTCTCTGTTTGATGTTTCCTTGTACTAACAATGCAACTGAGTATGAGGCCTTGCTCCACGGTCTTCGGATGGCTAAGGAAATGAACTTAAGCTGGGTGAGGTGCTTCGGCGACTCAGATTTGGTGGCTCAGCAGGTCTCTGGTACTTGGGATTCAAAGGATCCACTCATGGCGGCTTATCAGCGAGAGGTGTACGTTATTGCTGGTCACTTCAAAGGTTATCAGGTTGAGCATGTGGTTCGAAGGAAAAATGAAGCAGCAGACGCTTTAAGCCGGTTGGGTTCTCAACATAAACCGGTGCCGCCTAATGTTTTTCTTGATGTTTTGCATAACCCGTCCGTCAAGTTGCCTACGGAGGAGGATTTGGCTATTCCTAACCCGGAGGCTCAGTTGGTGGCGGCTCTTCACGTAATCTCGGATTGGACAATACCTTACTTGGCTTATATGACCCGGGGAGAGTTACCTGAGGATGAAACCTTAGCCAGGCAGATAACCTGGCGGTCTAAGTCAATGAAAATTGTTAATGGAGAGCTACATCATCGTAGTGTCATAGGGGCATTTCAACTTTGTGTTTCTCCAGAAGAGGGCTGTGAGATCTTACGAGAGATTCATGAAGGAGATTGTGGTCATCATGCCGGTTCAAAATCCCTCATGGCCAAAGCTTTCCGTCATGGGTTTTATTGGTTAATAGCTCATGCTGATGTAGAGGACCTCGTCAGCTGGTGTGATGGATGTCAGAAATTTGCATGACGAGCCCATGTGCCGGCTCAAGAATTGATTATGATTCCAATTACTTGGCCGCTTGCAGTTTGAGGGCTTGATATGGTTGGACCTTTCAAAACATCCAAGGACAAGAAGACCCACCTTTTGGTGGCGGTTGATAAGTTCACTAAGTGGGTAGAGGCAGAGCCGGTCAGTAAGTGTGATGCAGCAATGGCAGTTCAATTCATGAAAAAGGTGATCTTCTGTTTTGGCTTTCCACACAGCATTATAACAAACAATGGCACTAATCTCTCTAAGGGTGCTATGGAAGAATTTTATCAATGTGAGCATATCCGGCTCGATGTATCATCAGTGGCTCACCCTCAATCCAATGGTCAAGCTGAGAGAGCAAACCAAGAGATCTTGAAAGACATCAAACCCCGGCTTATGGTTCCCTTGCATAGGACGCCGGGTTGCTGGGTGGAGGAGTTACCCCGTGTTGTGGAGCATCAATACCACCCCAAAAAGATCTACGGGATATACACCTTTCTTCATGGTTTATGAAGCGGAGGCAGTTCTCCCTAGTGACATCCGTCATGAATCGCCTCGCGTGGCGGCTTATGTTGAAGCTGACAATGAAAGAGCGCGTCAAGAAGCACTTGATCTATTGGATGAGGAGCGTGACATAGCAGCAGCCCATTCGGTGATTTACCAGCAATATCTTCGCCTTATCACAGCCGCCGGGTTAAAACCAGAACTTTCCAAGAAGGCGATCTAGTGCTCTGGCTTATCCAGGATCAGACTGATATGCACAAGTTATCTCCACCTTGGGAAGGACCTTTTGTGGCTAGCAAGAATCTAAACAATGGGTCATATTACCTTATCGATGTTCGAGACCACAAGGACTCACACACGTCGGAGGAGGAGACCCGCCGGCCCTGGAATATTGCTCAACTTAGGCCGTACTAAAACTAAGCCACCGGCTCTTCCAATGTACATATTTTGACAATGTATATATTATGATCGATATAATAAAGCCGACATCCCTGCTAAAATAGGGCCTCTGTCGTTTTTCTCCACTCTAAATAATGAGTTTTTGGTCACATGGGGGCTTCTGCTTTCTACATCAAAGTTATGATTACCCTTTGATCCGGCTTATAGGCCACATAAAAAGCTTGGGGGCTTAATACCTAGGTTAAAGGGACCAAAGAGAGTCTGTTGCACAACACAACTCGAACATAGGTACCCAGGGAGCACATCTCACAAATAAGTCACTTGGCGGCTTCCTTTTCAAACATAGGTGTATTCACCAATGAGAACATAGCGTTAGTACCCTCTTGACGGGGTTATTTTGTTCAAACATAGGTGTATTCACCAAAGAGGACATAGCCCTTTCGGGTTATCCTGCCTGTATGCCAGCTGCTTCTCTATCAGGTAATCCTGATTGACCTGTCGAACTCTTAACAGTCAATCTTTTAAACAAGACCCTGAACTCGTTAAGGTTAAAACGCCGGTTTTTCATGTGAGGGCATGGTTTATGGAAAGCAAGGAGAAACTCAGGCTGATAAAGCCGCCTTCCTTGAAACTTGGATAAATCGGCCTGTGATGCACGATGCTACTCTGACCCCGCGTACTCCTGATAAGTCTATCTTTAAATAAGAACTGAACTTATCTAGGCTAAAATGTCGATTGGGTAATGTGAGTGCCGGCTCACGGAAAGCGCGTACCTTCCAGCGGCTAATGCTAGTTTCATTGAAGAAGATATTTTGGCTTGGTGGCCTATGAAAGCCTTGGATTTTCTGTTGTTTGTTGCTTTGAGTATCTTTTCTGAGATCTTTTCTTTTGTCTCATAGTAACATATGGTTAATCAATAAGGCTTATAATGCCTTCTGAGTCATATATGACATTAAACCAGTGTTTATTGACCCAGCCTGGTTTTGACTATCAGTCGCTAGTATGAAATAAAAATCATATCTGGTGTTTATTAACCCAGTCCGGCTTTGTTCATAAGCCCTAAATCACCAGTGCTTGGAGCTTCGGGCTATCACCCTTACCGGACTGGCTTGATAAACCAACAAGTGTGATAAAACATCACAGGCATGATATGTTTTTATCATATATGATTATTATTTCGACTAGCTTTGGTTATAAATCATGATAAATTCATGTTGGGGTAGTATGACCCGTCCAGCGGTAAACCGCCAGGACACTTTTTATCTGTTGTATGAAGGAACATATTCAAGATTGATAATATCATCAGGCATATATAGCATATCCTCACATGACTGGCCAGGACACTTTATACAAAGGGGTCGCCATCTTCTAGTTGTCTGCATCGTAACCAGGTTGATACTTGGTGAGGTTGGTCTCTTCGGCAATTATTGTTGCATGAGGACAGATCTCCTTAACACAAGCAGCAAATTCCTGTTAATCAAAAAGCGTCCCATTTTCCTTGAGGCTGGGATACCCACTAGCTACATCTGCCAGGTCTAACTCTGGTACCCAGGCTTTGGCATGGCTCAAAGCTGTCACAGCTCCGGCTCTAGCACAGGATCGCTTGATTTCTTGGAACCTAGCGGGCAAGATGGACAGCTTCTTCAAGACATCACTTAATAAGTTTGGTTCTTGATTTGTAGAGAGATAGTGGCAAGAGTCCGCTGAGCCCCAGTGTATAATTGCTCAACAAGCGTGTAAACCGCCTTGAGCTTGACCAACGTTTCTCGGCTCAGATTGCTACTCCCGGGACCTATAAAGTTTACACAATTGGTTAAGTGATGGCTCATATTATGATGACGAATATTTACTTTGAGTCAACAACAAGGCGACTTACCGAAGATTGCAGAAACCATCTAAGACACATGGTTCTTTAAACCGGTGAGTTCAGTGGTAACTTCTTCCAGAGCCACCTTGACCTTCTCAGCACACTGCATCAAGGCGGTCTACTCATTGGCCCAAGCCTCTTTCTCCGTAGTGAAGCTGGTCTTCAGTTTTTCTGCTTCAGACAAACTCAACTAGAATTTGGATTCAACTTTCTTTGTCTCAGTCTCTTGATCTGCCAGCCGGGTCTTGGCCTCAGACAATTGAGTTTCTAGTTCTGTGCTTGCAGCCTGCATACAACATAAGTTCATTCAGTTTCATGACGGGTTACGAAACACAAGTCCCAAGAGCTTTGCAAGCAAACAAAACTTGGCACTTGGAGGCTAATGTCTATCAAACGAAATTTTTCAAAGGAATTGGCTCTTTCTAACAAGTCCCAAGTGATTTGCAGGCAATAACACTTGGCCCTTGGGGGCTAATGCATATTGCTTGTTTTTTTATTAAAGATGAGTCGGGTGTGAAAGTTCTAGCCGACTCACGAGAGATATGCAGTTAAATTTTGGCCTTTTACATAAGGACTAGTAGGATTGGCTCATTCATATTGATTAAACCGGCCCTTGGGGACTACACATGCAAATTGAAATACTATCAGCATCCGGTTTAGTTTTAAACTGGACTTGAAGGGAGTCTAAGACAGAGTCTTATAAGTCTTTTAAGTCTACAGATCATTCAATTTTATCATAATCAGAAGACTTGGAGGCTGGCAGGGTATATCACTTATATAAGCCAGAGAACGTACCTTGTATTTTTGGTGCTTTTGTTTGACCATCTTAATTTCTGAATCACGGCTGGAGTTCACTTGACTGAGATAACCAGATACCACTTCACTAATACTCAGATGAGCATAGTGGGAGACGTCAAATCTCACTTTCCTCATTTCCATAACTTCCTGTTTGGCAGAGTGTCTCGCCAATACAGTTGGATTCCTTGGTTCAATGAATCTGGTGCCAGTATTTAAAACATCATCGCCGTGAGTCTCTGGCGGGTTAGCTGAGCTTGACGGTTCAACAGTTGATGGATCAAGAATGGTTTCGTCAACAGACGGCTCAGGCAAATCCGGTCGAGCGTTGACAGCAGGATCTTCTGGTGCTTCAGAGTATTCCAGTACAAGGGTTGGCTGCTCCGGTTCAACAGTTTTCGGATCCTCTGTCGGCTTTGTCACCTTTGCCTTTTTGGGCTTTGCTTGACCGCTAAAAAGAATTTGGACAAGTCAGTATAAGGATTCGTATATAAAGGTACATAAGAAGGATAATTATCTTTACCCGGGGGCAGTCTTGAAAGCCGGCAATTGAGTTTGTGATGAATCACCAGAGGAGGAAAGAGAAATCTCCTGCAAGGATGGAATCAAAATTGAGTGATTAATAAAGGTAACTCGTTGGTAAATACAAGGGTTCACATTAAAAAATAACCTCATTTTGGCGTTTCCGAGGGTTATTCGGTAAGCCGGAGGGTAAATCGTCATCTCCACCGGTCCGGGTCTGGCGGAGGCTCTCATGTTGCTGTCGTTTCAAAAGAAAATGAGGATCTAAATAAGCCAAGGGGTGTGAAAACCTTACTTTCCGGGTTACCCGCCGAAGTTTCTGCCTTGGTAAATGTTCTGAGTCGGAGGAAATAATAGTTACCTCTTCTTTGACTGCCTGGCTGGTCCCCGTGTCATCCTAGCAATAGTCAATTTCAATAAGGTTGTTAAAAAACAGGCCAAGAGAGTCAAGGGCTACCTCTGACTCAGAGGTGTCATCCAGCTTGAGTAAATCATAGGCAGTTGATTTCTTCTTAGACTTTTTGACGGTCTTCTTGGCGGATTTCACAGTAGCTCTAGCTTTTTTAGCAGCGTCATGGTCGTATTTGGCTTCCAAAAGTCAGATTTGGCCCGTGGAAGGATAATATGTTGAAATTCATGCGATGTTTAAACTTCTGAAGGAAAAAAGAAGTAAAAAAGATTTACCTCTGGCGCCAGGTTAAGTTTGCAGAAAGGATTTAAACCAACTAGGCTGCAGTCTTTATATTTGCTATTGACAAGTGTGATTGCCATTTCAACGATGGCCTCTTCGGTCAGACGCAGGGAGCTATGACGTAAGGGATCATCAGTTCCTCTGGTGTATGAATACATTAAGCCGGGTCGGTGGCTTAAAGATATGATCTGCCATGCGACACAGCAGCAGATCAAGTCGACTCCGGTCAAGCCATTTCCTATAAGGGCTTGAACTCTTTGTATTGTAGGGACAAGTTTCTTGCATTCGGCAGCGGTAAGCTTATCAGGGAATTGGTATTTGGCGTCAAGGCGATCAGCGCGATAACCCGGCATTGGATTTTCATCGGACGGCGAGGTATCTCTATAGTAGAACCATGTTTGATTCCAGTCCTTGGGATGGCTTGGCAGGACTACTAGAGTGAAGATGGCATCTGATCTGCGTTGAATTGAAATCCCGCCAAGTTCCAAGCCGGGACCATTGGTGTACTCGTTCTGGTGGTTCAGGAAGTATTCCCTAAAGAGTTCAACAATAGGTTCTTCTTGAAGGTAAACTTTTCAAAAAACATGGAAGTTACAAATATTAGATACAGAATTGGGTCCAATATCTTGCGGATGGAGTTTGAAAAAGTGTAGAACATCCCTGAAGAATTTTGAGCCGGGCGGTGAGAAGCCTCGGGTCATATGGTAAGTAAATACAATGATTTCACCATCTTTTGACTGAGGTCTCTCTTCAGCTGGGTCAGGAGCACGATAATGCATGACACTTTCCTCTGGTAAGTATCCCACAGTGACAAAATCCTTCAAAGTACTCTCGGTAATTGTGGAACAAACCCAGTTGCAAGTTGTCATCGTCTTCGGCGGCATGGTGAAAGGACAATCTAAAAGGAAATAATTGGCCGGCTCAAATCAGTTGATGGGATTGCAAGTTAACGACTACAATACATGTTTATAATGGCGGCTTAAGCGAGGGCTAATGATATATGAAGTAAAGATAAGCCGAGAGATTAACCCGCCATGGCTAAGATATTCGAGAATTGCCAAAAGCAAAATTTGCTAAGTATTGGGACAAACAGATTCCGCAGATTGAGGTTACAAATTTGGATCTACCGTTGTTCAGAAAAAGGAATAAATTCATCTACGAAAGGTGACTGTGGAAAAACAGAAGAGCCCTAGAGGAGATCTGTCGCGGTGGGGATATAATCTAGTATTAAAACAAGTGCTAAAACTACTACCGCGCAAGATTCCTATGGTTTTTGGATCTAATACTTCGATCGAAACAAAGAAAAAGAAGGATGGTGACGAACGTGGATTAACATCGATGAGCACCGACAAACCCTAAGGGCAGATTTGTGATGAAGAAAGGAAAGCTTACTGGTGCTGTTAGAACAGCGGAGTGGCATCGCAGTTCTCTGGTCTACTCAGGGCGATGCAGCGGCTAGAGTCGAGGACGGGGACGAAGGTTTACGGCGGCAAGCTTCGTGCGGGACGATGCGTTGTGAGGAGGAAGAAAGGAGAAGGAGAAGAATGCGAGGTGACCTTATGGTCCTATTTATAAGGAGGCAGGAAAACAGGCAGGCGCGAAAGCTGAGGAGGCCGAATGATGGTTATCCAGCTAATTGGATGCCTTAATTTTCGGGAAGACATTAAGATAAAGATCCGTTAAATATGACGTCGTGGTGGGTTTGCGAAATTCTTGGAGATGACGTCACGGCGGGTTACAAAGTTTTTGCAGCGGATATGGAAGGATTTTTCTAAGTCTTGGAGATTGACATGAACAAGTTCAAATCAACCTGGGGCCTAATGTTGGGGCTATAAATATTAGGTATGACCCACCCAGGAGGGGCCGGGTCATCCCTATGACGATTCATCACAATGAAGATCAAGATCATATGGCGGTTCATAGGTAGGCTTAATAGAGGGCCCTGACCCGAAGACAGCTTAAAGCCCATCGATATAAACCGCCATGTATGTAAAGCTTGTATGGTAAGGTATGTAAGAAAGGCTACCGAGCCGGATACGTTGTATAAGCTAGCCGGGACTCTTAGGGCCGCAGGGCGTCAACCCGTGTATATAAGGGGACGACCTAGCGGCGGCTTAGGAGAAGGGACAACAGATCGAGAGCCGGGTCAAGCATATTCACTCCCTCCTCATCGAAACCCTAGCAATACCAACTACAAACTGGATTAGGCTTTTACCTTCATCGTAAGGGGCCGAACCAGTATAAATTCCTCGTGTCCTTTGTCCTAATTAACCCCTTTAAGCTAACCTCAACGTGATGGCTCCACGACTAAGTCCTTACACTAGGACATCTACCGTGACAATTCCACAAAAGCTACCATGGACTTTGGCTTCTCTTGGCCAAGGTGTCGGGGAATCCATTCCTCACGGATGATATGTTTAAAGGCCGCTAGGGCTTCGGCGTCCGGGCAGTCAATAATTTGGTTCTTTTTAATTAGGAACCTGGTCCAAAATTTTCTAGCTGACTCTCCGGGCTGTTGGACTATATGGTTGAGGTCATCGGCGTCCGGAGGTCGAATATAAGTGCCTTGGAAGTTGTCTCTAAAGGTGTCTTCCAAGTCTTCCCAGCTTCCAATAGAGTTATCTGGGAGGCTATTTAGCCAGTGCCGAGCTAGTCCCGTAAGCTTTAGGGGGAGGTATTTGATGGCATGTAGATCGTCACCGCGAGCCATGTGAATGTGGAGAAGAATATCTTCAATCCATACTGCGGGATCTGTTGTACCGTCATATGATTCGATGTTCACGGGTTTAAACCCTTTTGGGAACTGGTGCTCCATTAGCTCATCGGTGAAGCATAGGGGGTGTGCGGCGCCTCTGTATCAGGCCTCGTCGTGACGTAGTTTGGATGAAGTCCGAATGCGGTTTTCAGCCTGGGTGAGGTTGTGGTTGTCGCGCCAGGCCTGATAGCTGTCTTCCCGTGATAGAGCACGACCCCGTGATCCGTAGATTGATCTGGTCTGACCAGCTCTATTGTCCAGGTCTTGTCATAGGTTGTAGGTGTATCTCGGAGCCGTTGTTCCCCTGCCTTTATGACAAGGTGGTGCGGGCTGGTGTTCGGCTTGCGTTGTCGCTGTGTCCCGGCCACGTAGTGGTCGGTCAGGTCTGTCAATAGTGCCACACGCTGGCGGTATGGGCTCCAGGGCCTCATCGTCGAATTGGGGTAGCAACTTGCGCTTCGGGTAGCTCTTTGTTGGGCGTTCGAGGCCGTATTCCTCGGCTTTCAGGACATAAGTCCATTTGCCATTGAGCAATTCCTGACCAGCCTAAAGCTGTTGCTGCTTATTTTTCAGGCTTCTTGCAGTGGTGATTAGCCGGCGCATAAAGCGCTCTTGTTCGAGGGGTTCCTCTGGCACGATAAAATCTTTGTTGTCGAGGGTCGTATCCTCTTCGAAGAACGGTAGGTAGTTACTGTCCTCCGAGTCCTTGTTCCCGACAGGATTGTCGGGGTATACTTTCCCATCCTCCCAATCATCCTGTTCGGATGTTGGCTCTACAGGGGCTTCAGGGTCTTCAGCATTCTCCTAAGTATTACTGTCTTCGGTGCCGGTATTGCCGTCTTTGTCGCGACGCGATTTTGAGCGGCGCCACTGACCCTTCATAGGGGCTTCGGCAGGCTTGTCCTCAATCGGATCCTCCGTGCTGTCGTCGCCATCCTCTTTGGGTGTGTCCACCATGTATACGTCATATTTGGAGGTGGTCGTCTATCGTCCGGTAAACAGAGGGTTTTTACCTTGTTCGTCTCCGGCATCGTCATCCATACCGTCGATGTCTTCGGAGGCGTAGTCCAACATGTCGGTTATCCGGGCATAATTCCCCGCTCTCAGCCCCTAGTCTGGTCTGGGCATAATTCGGAAGCGATCCTTCTGTAATGGCGAGTGACTGCATTAAGTCCAGAGCCTCGTTTAAAGGCGAGGATTGGACAGAGAAACGGGAGTCCATGGGGCTGTCCGGAGTTGGAGCCTCCTGGTGGCGCCCGCTTAACATGGACCTCGAGAGTTCGGAGTTAGAGTTCGGTGGAGTGTCCAGTGCTTCAGTGGTAAGGAGGGTTTGGTTCATCCTTGGATTGTCCGATGACACCGTCTCCTCCGGATCTCCGGTAGCACGCTCCATAATTGCAGAGAGTTCGACAGGCTCTAAACTCCCGTCTTCGGACCTGACGGCCTGCTCTGGATCTAAGGCCAGAGCGGCAATCGGGGCCGTGAACCCTTCGAAGATCAAATCTCCTCTGATATTGGTGGCACAATTTAGTTTACCGAAATTGATCTGATGACCCGGGGAGTAGCTGTCGATTTGCTTGAGATGGCTAATCGAGTTGGCACACAACGTGAAGCCGCCAAATACAAAAATTTGTCCCGGGGAAAAAATCTCCCCCGAAACATAAAGTTCGGCCACATCCTTGACCTTGTTCATCGCCAACTCTTCATGCATCTTGCGTTGCGCACATTCTGATGGAATGCGCTGATAACGGCGGCGGGATGAACATCTGGGATGTTGTACTGCACCCGGCTGAACCTCTATATGTACTTGCGCAGGTTTTCACCTTCGTTCTGGGGATGATGTGCAAATCGCTTGCCTGGCCATGAGCTTGGTGGCCTCCAGTGAAGGCGCCAACAAACTCATGACACAAATCTGACCAAGAAGAAATGGAATACGCTGGCAAGTGCATCAACCACGACATGACGTTGGGTTTGAGTGCCAACGAGAAGTAATTGGCAAGCACCTTGTCGTCGTGAGCTCCAGCAGCTTGCATCACGATGGTGTAGGTGCTGAGGAACTCCGACGGGTAGGTCTTGCCGTTGTACTTCTCGCCAACATCGAGCTTGAATGTGTGGTGGGAGGGCCACTGGAACTGCCGTAGTTCTCAGGTAAAGGCTAGACAACCCACCTCGTAAGGCCAGTCGCCGGGGCCCCCCGGCGCCGGGTGGTCCATAGTAGGCCCCGCACGCCGGTCCCATCATCGTTCGATGCTAGTTCGAGCATCTTCCAGGGCCTGTTCCCGAAGGACTTGACGTTGGTCACGGCGAGTTCGTGGGTCTGATGACGCCATGGAAACGTTGTCACCCACGTTGGGTCGATGGGCCGGTGGCTGTTGTCGCGGGTGCGAGGGGGGGGGACAGTGCGCGTGGTCACAGCGTCTCTGGCCCCCACCGCCGACATGCACCGGCTCCTTAGGACGTGGTGCGAGGGTCCCGCCGGGAGCGGCTCGTCTTTGTTGGTGAAGCTGACAAGGCTTCAGATGGTGGCTCTCCACTCACCGAGCTTCTTCGCGACAGGGGTAAGTCGAGGAGCAGCTGCACATGCGCCAGCGCTTCCACTGGCGCAGGCGGCAGCGAGATCTGCGTAGACCGTGATGCGCTCTGACTTCTAACTGGGTTAGAAGGGGCTCTATCACGGTCTCGCGGGCGCACGCCACCTGAACCAGCGTCTGAGCGCACACGCCGGCCTGGTTCGTCCTGCGAGTGATGCATAGGGCTCTTTCTGCGGCGGTGCCCGGGGGCTCCGGCATCGCGGTGTTGCTCATCGCGCGAGGCCTGGGAAGGGCGCAGGCGCCAGCTGGGGTGCCGTAGAGCCTGCTGCGCCGCCCATGGGTAGCACGGCCCTGCCCGTGGACCCAGCGGCGCGTGGCTCGTCATCTCGGATTCGGACGACGCCGCTCGCCTGGCTCCCATCGCCAGAATGTCGTGGATGCTCGTGGGCCACGTCTCTGGCTCCATCCGTGGGCACCTGGCCGCCTGCTCGCACTGGCGCAGACGGGCCGGCCCCGGACGAGCCGATCGTTGTGATCCCCTTTCTCTTGGGGGCCATGGTGATGATGAAGTCGGTGTGCTAACCTTCAAAGCAGATTTTCACAGCTTGCGCTCCCTACCTAGCGCACCAAAGATGTCGGGGGAAACGACACCTATGGGCCTCCTTTTATAGTCAAAGGGGGTGCCACAGTGGCAAACAGGAGGTGGAAAGCTATACAGTAGTCAAGTCTATCTCCTGGCACCGTGGGACAAACGCATTTAATGCGGTGTCGACGTGCCCTTCTTGCTTTACTGGGACGACAAGGAAGCTCGTCCCAGCTGTCGCCGCCTCACCTAGCTTCAATGCGCATCTGAACTGACAAGGCGTGTAGCGCCACACTGGCTGGCTGGCTGCTGAGTTGGTGCGGTGCTAGAGTCTTCACGAAGATCTGCATGCCACCACGCAGGTGCTTCCTGAGTTGGCCTAGAGGCCGCACGTCGCCATGCAGGTGCTCGCCTACCTGGTGGGCTGGCATCTGCATGGGAATGGTGGTGGAGTCTTGGCAGATGTTGGCCTGGCTGCGGCCCCGTGGATGTCTTTGGCAAGGGTCTTGCCGGGGCCCCGGCAAGGGTCTTGCCGGGGGGGTCTCGTGGGTATCCTCAGCAAGGATCTTGCCGAGGATCGTCGTCTTCTAGTTATCATCTAGTCTTCCATGTTCTTGGTCTTCACAAAGATCTGCAGGCCACCATGGAGGTGCCTCCTGAGCCTCGGTTCCAAAGTGGTTGATGGTGTTGGAACTCTTGGGCTCAACGGTGGCGGCTCTGCTGGTGTTGGGCAAGTTGCCCCGACAAGGTTCTTGCCGGGGCTGTGGAGGCCGCCTCGGCAAGGGCCTTGCTGGGGGAGTTCACCTCGCCCTTCTACTCTTCGTGTTTCTGGCTTGGCGTTGCTCCAATTGTATTGTGGCTTTGCTTCCTTCCTCTGCCCCACTAGGCGTAGCCGCAGGCGTGGCTCTAACTGCCTATGCACAAGTAAAGGTGTACAAAATAGGACCCCTCTTTTTGTGCACTGACAGTGATGAACTGCATCATGATTGATTCGAAAAACCCTGCCATTCCCAAAGTCCATTATCATAGTGGCAGGGTCAATCACTCCCATCAGATAACACATAAGAATGTGCGACACATTTTTCTTTGCTGTCAGTTCAAAGACAACACCGAATCCAGCATCCCGAACACGACTACAGAGTGCGTCTTTCAATAAAGCAGTAGCCTTGCAAATAGTGGGAAGCGACAAACGTACGATCCTGTTAAATCGACAATCATCTCCCTCGGCATCATCTTCAGTTGCATTCCTCTTACTAGACTTCTTCCTCTATGTAAAGGGAAATGCAGTCCACATTAGAAGATGAGCCATAAAAAAGAGATAGAGAAAACACAGATAGAATAACAATGAAGGAAACCAATGCAGTCCACTTCAACAAACCTTTGGAACAACATCTGCCTCCTCGCCAGAGTCAGCACCAACACCTTCATCGCCATCATCAAGGGAACACTTGGGTAGACTCTTAGATGAACCACAGTCTTTGAGTCTACCAATATGAACATCCCTCACAAAATTAGCAAGCACAAAGTTGTCATTGTCAGAGTTGGGACCTTCACTGACATGTTGTCGCTTGCGCTGAGGATCCTTTCCGCCAGCTTCAGCAGTTCCCTTACCAAGATTCTTGTTCATGCCAGCAACACGGGGACTCCGCCGAGGAGTACCACCTTCCTCAGCAATAGAACTTAACCTCTTCTTCTGCAAAGCAGGCTGCTTCACTTTGACAAATCTGGCACCCTTGGCACCATCTGCAGCTCTCCTATGCTTCTCCTTCTCCACACACTCTTTTGAGTCACTTTCAAACCTCAACTTCTTCTTGCTTTGCTTCAATTCATATGCACGAAGCTGTTCCAAGACCATCCAGTCTTGTGTAACTTCCTCTAGACCATCAATAGACCGTGATTGTGTTTCAGACAATACGCGACGTCTCTGGTCAAAGCTCACACCAACATCACCCTCTGCAAAATAATGGTTAATCAATTGAGTAACCTCCTCAAACCCAGGCGCCCCAGCATGGAAAACAGACACTGCGTCGAAATGAAGTTTAACTATGGTCGTTAAAAAGTGCACAAAAAGAACAAATGCAGTACACTTAGACATATAAATGCAGTGCTCCAATCATAAGCTAAATAAAAACTAATGCATTGTATAAAAAACTTGAATAAAACAACAATGCAGTTCACACATACATATAGTGGAGTTGACATATACATATAAATGCAGTGCTGCATACACTAACGTCACGTTTGTTCCCAACAAAATGTCAAACTAGATACAACAAGGCAACACCAATTTGTACAATATCAAGTAAGCAACATACACAAAATAAACAAAGCATTCACATACCAGAAGGAGGGGCCACACTTATGGGAGAACATTCAATTGGCGAATTCACTCGATGTCCTGCGTCACCACCATTATGCTTACCACCAGGACAATGAGAGCCAATTGGTGTATCATTATGACCACTGTAATCACCTACTGGATTAAAAAAACCAGAAACAGAAATTAGAAAAAATCACATGACAAATAATGCAAAGGAACGTTGACAACTAACACACAAGAAACAAATATGCAGTCCACATACACTGAACTCCTCCTCCCACTCTGCTTGGCGAAGACATGACGTTTGCATGCAGCACAAGGACGAAGTGACAGATATAAGGAAAAAATTGGCAAAATCTGATGAAACCCTAGATGCACCTTGCTCTGCGTACAGAGCACACATGAGTATCGACTTCAAGTTGAGATAAAATCGTCTGCTTATGAAAAAATACAGAAGGAAAAAACGCAACAACAACTACGAGAATCACAAAACTAGACGAGGGGACGATCAAGACTGAGCCCAAGGGGAACATACCGCAACAAAGGGGATGAACGACGGCGGGGGGAACAGATGGGAAAGGGCTGCGGGAGCGGAGCGGGAAGGGCTGGCAGAGTGGATGGCGACGGGGAATGCAGGAATAAGGACGTCTTGGGGGCGGCGGTTCCGCGGGCGACGGCGGTTGTTGCGGGCGACGACGGTTTTGCGAGAGGGAGAGATGCTTCAGGAGACACTACAATAGAGGAGAGAGGTTTCTTCTCAGTCTCTCTCCCTATGAGCGGAGCAATGGGATCACCTGGGAGGGCCACGTACTAGGCACACATTGGAAAGGGTTAAATAAAATGGGCCGGCCCAAAATGGCCCAGCTAAATAAGACGGACTACCATGTATGATGCAGTTCTCTATGAAGAACAATGAAGTTCAGTCAGTAAAACAAATAAATACATGCAGTTCGTAAAAAAAGTTAAATTCAAAAACAACGCGCGTGTTAAGATAACGCGTCTGAGAAAAAGTCTACCTTCAAATAAGTGCCATAACAAAAAAAAAGTGGGGGGGGACCCCCCTCCCGTGCCAGGGACTGCAGCAAGTACACGCAAAAACAGATGCAGTACGCAGCTCTAGAAAAATGCAGTGCATTTGGTTAGATGAAGCAGTACGGTATCATAAGCAATTCAGCTTCGGATTACATACATGAATAAATACACGGTCTAGTCCACAGTGAAAAACTAGTAAAATTGCGGAATACAATGTACTTTTTTCCAGGGGCTGCAGCAAGGACACGCAAAAAGGTGCAGTACGCACCTATAGACAAAATGCAATGCTTTTTGCTAGACGATGTAGTGCGGTATGATAAGCAATGCAGTTCCCTGAACTCGTACGATACATATAAACATGACAAATGCCCGTTCGCACAAAAAGTGGTGGTTAAAAAAAATTTACTAATCAAAAATAAAATCAAACCACGTTAAAAAACCACATTCGCATACAACCACCCAATCCGAGTGGTTCCATCGCCACAAACTCACGATCACAGACGCAACACCAACCCACGATCTGCACAGCCACATCTCAGCGAGATCGTGCATTTCATCCCATGCGGCCATCCCACCGCCCCCACCCTCCCCCCTTAAATTCACACCCCTGCCAAAGGCCTTCTCATCCAAAACAACACAAGTATCCATTGTGTTGCCACCAAATCGCTCCATCACATCGATCTCCATAGAAAACAACAAGCCCTACTACCAGCGATGGTGTTCTCCGATGAGTACAGGGACGTGGGGGCCCACGACAACACCAAGTTGCATATCATCCACACGAACGACAAGAAGCAGATGGCGATCTCCCTCACGCAACACGGGCGCCGCCTCAGGCTCCAGCACCACAAGATCGTCGGGATTGATCTCGAGTACAACAACGAGCCTGAAGCGATGTAGGAACCCGCCATCGTCCAACTCTCTGTCGGCAAGACTCAGCCGGTGCTGCTCTTCCAACTGAGTGCCGCTAAAAGGTGCACCGTCTTCGACAACTTCCTCGCCGACCCCAGGTACAACTTTGCTGGCTTCTCCATCGACGGTGACAAAACTAGGCTGGAGTGCGTCAATCTGGAGATTGCCAACTTCGTCGACATCCAGAAGGAGTGGAGGGTGCCCGAGGCAACCAAGGAGTTGGACTCCCTTGGAGACGTCTCCAGCATGCTCATCGATGACTACTACAATAACATGAAGAAGAAGATCACCGATGATGAACACAGGCGCTGGGCCAGCCAGCCTCTCTCTAAGAGGCACATTGAGTACGCTGCAAAGGACGCCTACAAAACATACAAGATATGGAACCACATCACCCTCACCTAGGACGAGCTTCGCCGTGCAAAGCTGGAGAAGGAGGAGCCCCCCAAGAAGCGCGCCAGGAGCAGATCGGGATGGGGAGACGCTAGCTGGTGAAGAAGTAGACGATGCCGGCCAAGAGCCAACAATGCTAGCGACGTTTTAGATTTATCATCAAATTTGCTTTCTGTTGTTTGGTTATGTATCGTTAGTTTGCTTGTGATCATTTGCTTTTGCTGAACTTAGTTTGCTTGTCATGCATAATCGCTTGTAATGATCAACTTTGATTATGTTAGATTGCTTTTTGCTAAACTTAGTTTGCTGGTGATGAACTTGTCATACAGAATGCTTGTGATCATTTTCTTTCTATTATTTGTTTATGTATCATTAGATTTGAGTAGTTCACAAAACGGACGAAGATGCAGTGCACAAATAGGACACATGCAGTGCAAAATGTGTACGTATGCTGTATAGGACTCTATCAAATGCAGTGCACACATACCCAACAAAGCAGTGCACACCGTACACTAGAAAAAAGAATACATAAGAGAAAAAACACGAAAGGCAAATGGGGTCTGTATATGTAGTGCGGAATATGTGAACATGCAGTATAGAAACATGATCAATGTAGTGCACAAATGATTTACTAAGCAGTGCACGCCCCTACATTTGAAAAAATATGCAAGACAAAAAATACAAAGAAAAAAATTTGACCACCCAGGTGCAACTAGGCCCCAGCTAGTCTCATAAGAGGAAAAACAATAAACAAAAGTGCGACCAACATGCTGTGCACAAAAATGTAGTGCCAAAATGTGTAGTGTGGAATGTGTGCACATGCAGTACAGAAACATGATGAATGCAGTGCAAGATGATTTACTAAGCAGTGCATGCCCCTACATTGGAAAAAAATTAAGAGAGAAAATATTTAAAAAATTGACCACCCAGGTGCAACCGGCCCCAACCAGTCTCGTAGTAGGTCTACGCCCACAGTAGGCGAGTCATTCTGTGCCACGATGCATGTGGCCGGGCAAACATGGGCCCACAAGTAAGAGAGGATAGAGTAGCGAGCGTTGTGTATAAGCGCCCAAATAAGTAACCAGAGGAGTTCGATGGTGCTGCCTCGCCAGCGCTTATAAATAGGTCGAGCACGCCCTGTGCGGGCGAGGTGGGACTAAACATGATGGTACACACACAGCGCACCGGGAACCAGCCGTGCTGACATGCCGACTTGGGCCAAATACGTCTTCACTCCCCAAACATAGGCCCAACAGGAAAAAGAGAGGTTGCTGAAAATTTTAAAAAAAAATCCCACATACCACTCCACAAACACAGGCCCAACTATGCATTCCGCAGCTCATTGTGATACGACAATGCAGTTCGCTATATTCAAGTAAGCAGTCATGTTGCTTCTCAAATGCATTCGTGTACACTGAATTAGAATCAATCCACCACCTAACACTAAGAACAACATTTATTACTTCCGTTGCTTAATTGGTTGCATAAAAATCTATCCATTCATGCTCCAGACTGAGACAACTCCTCCTCCCGTTCCTCTTTTTCTTCAAATCATAGATCAAGGGTGCCTCCCATCCCGAGCTGTTCTTTGAAATTCCACTGAACCCTCCATGGACTGTAAGTGCGGGTGTTTGTCAAGGATGGCGCCGGTAGTGGACACATGCGTGTACGTAGAGGGTCTAGAGCTCACCAACACCGAGTGGTGCAGCATGCTCGAGTGCTTGATCATACCCAATAGGGGGTGTCGGGCACCATTTCTTCATCGCCTCACACTCGCAGACCTGCAGGAAAATTGGATATGTTTTCCCCTCACAATTTCGACATAATCTAGGCTGCAAATCCACATCTAAATGTATATTTCCATCAATTTGTTCAGTAGTGTCAACAAATACAAATAGAATTTGTATTGTTGTTCAGATTTGATAGCTATTAAGACTAGATAGTTACACCTATTTTTCTTCAGTACCACACCAGGTATCAACACTAGTTAGATCGGAACCCCAACACACGAACAAAAAAGAGGGTCAGTAGACCAGTGTTGTAGTTCTCTTAACATGCTAGCAAAGTACACTATAATGACCTTGCAGTACAAACATGTTATAGTATAATATATAGCCTAGTAAAACTAGAGGTCAATTTCGTATATAAGTTTGTTCATACATTGCAACTACTTTATAAAATAGTAGTCATATATATGTACATATTTAAGTCAACATAGACAGATCATCCTAAGTATAAAAGAAAAAACATTTTATGTTTACTTATAAACATTCTTTTTCCATCCATTCCAAAATGCAGAAACGGTCATCCACAATAAAATTTCCTGCTCCGAGTCCAGGGAAGGTTACTTTGGAGACACAATACAAGAATGGGTATGCAGACATGCAAGCTGACTACCACATCGACTCTGTAGACTGCATCAACATAACTATTGGTTGGAAAGATTTTGTTTCCCAGAATGGCTTTGAGGTCGAAGAAGTGGCCATGGTGTTTTTCTACAAAGAAGAAGACTCCCTGAAGTTTACAACATTTGCACTGTAGGCTATCTAATATGATGCAAGCCATCAGTGGCATATCTCTAAAGTATGGTTTTAAAATTATGTCCATCAGACACTTTGAATGATGCCTAGTTAAAGTATGCAACCACATCTGCATCATTTTATCACCCTTTTTAGACAAGTTGCTGTTGGAAGTGATGCAGTTCTCTCAAACAGATAGTGTGGTCCTTAATATAAAAAAGCAGTCCTCTGAATAGTAACAATACAATGCGAATGGTCGAAACTTTGAAGGTAACGTATGATGTTCAAAAGAATTCTCATAGTATGCAGTTCAAAAACATAGTCATAATAACTATTCAGCTAACACAAGCATATAATGGACCATCTATTCTAATAGCAGAATTGAAGATTAACCATACTGCTAATGTAGTATGAAAGTGCATATTATGCAGTCCTCTAAAACACAGAATTCAGTTTAAGAAAAGAGAAATCTCATAAGCTGCCATGACCACTCTCATGCAGCTACAATGAAGTACACTACTAATGAAAATGCAGTGCGCTACAACGTATGCCAGAACTACAACAATAAAATTAAAACAATAGATATCCAGACATGTGGTAGACTAACAGAGGTGTCAATTCAATCGCACTTCCATAACTCACCTAAAGATTGTCCAACCACTAAACTATCAAAAAATACCCACAAAAAAATTACATTGAACACACGGCAACTGGACGAACAACATAAGCTTTTATTTAAAAATTGCAATTCAAAAAATGAGGATTATACCCACAATACAATGACTTCAAACCAACAGTGACAGTAACTACAAGATTCAAAAACGCATCGACGCACAAAACCGAAAAAATCAACAAGAACAGAGGAGAGGAAGAAGCTCACCCGCCCACACAATCAAATCCACAGGAATTGAAAACTAAATCCTAAAAATAAACTAATTGTAGAGTAAACGGACCGATTAAAACGAACGCAATCAAAGAATTCCTACTAGCAAACAACATCCGAGCACAAAAAAGTCGCATCCGACGCGAACACTAATGAACAGAGAAAGCTCGTCCATCAAATCGCTTGATTTGCAAACATTCTGGTCGCTTTTCCTGTAAATTAGAAAGAATAAAGATCAAATGAGATCCGGAGACAAATTAAATCATCCCACAACACCCGATTCGACATAGAAAACACGAGCGGACCGCCAAAAAATGAAGCAGTTCTCCCGTGAAGCATTGAAGTGCCTAAAGTAAAGACGATGCAGTTCGCTTCTGTTGAGTGTGAAGTGCGGAAGTGTTATCAGAATAACTATTCTGCTAATATTAGCAGAATAGACCGGCTGTATAATATATATATATATATATATATATATATATATATATATATATATATGGCTTTGGCATCGACCATTGCTTGATAGATGCTAGAATTAGTTGTACATGTTTTCCCTCAATTTTATTGTGTCAGCATGTTGCGTTGCATATTTTCCCATTCGAGGACATCCAATTGTTGTTTTGTTGATTTGGATGTTTTGGCAAATTGGATGGACAAGAATGCATGGGAACCTCCTCTAGCTATCTATCCCAACTTGCCTCAAGTTCATTCTTACATATCAAAAGTTTGAACAAGTGTCTATTTGGACCCTCAGGGTGAGGAGCACTAGGAGTCACCGATCTAAATAGGGTTGAACTTTAAAACTTGCTCTGTGTACTTTGATCTGACCAATACATTCCATTTCGGTCCCATCGAGTCACTTAGATCGATCTGTATTATGCCCTCGGACAACTCGGGTAAATATGCTCAGTCTCGCCGAAACGCCTTGTCTTTAGAAGTACCACGTCTCGGTGCCTCCAATCGATTGAACTCAGACTAGGTGATAGTGTGCTACTATGATAACACCCGTTAAGACTTATTTTGCTAACACCTAGGCCTTATTCTGATAACACCAAGAACCGAACAAAAGCAACCACTCCTCACCTAATGCATCCCCACCCCACCTCCCTCCTCCCCACCACCACCGGCGCCCTCACCACGTACCTTCCACGGCCGGGGCGCCCCATCCCCTTCCAACTGCCGGCGCGCCCCTGTCTACCCCTCACGGCTGGCACCCACCTCCCTCCCCCGCCCCCTGGCCGGCGCCGCCTCCTCTCACCCACCAAGCCACGGAGGAGCCCCGCCCCGCCACGCATCGCCGGATGGCATCCCCCGACGATGGATCCACAGAGCCTGCGGGCCACCGCGACTTCATTGACCCCCTCATGTCGCCAAGCCGCAGTTATGGTCCCGCCCAGCTGCCCTTCCCCACCACCGCCTCCTTCCTCCAGCTGCAACCCACCATCCCCAGCACGTGCCTCCCCCTACCGGATAGGGTAACTGGGCCTCTCATCGCTAGAGATCTCAATCCGCTCAATAAAAAATGACGGCCATGCATGCACAGCAGCGCCGAGCAGAGGAAAAAGGATGGAGGGAGGGAGAAAGAAGGTCCTCTTCCCCACCAGCACGCAGCCCGTCGCCACATGCTTCCCCCCGTGCCTCGCTCGCGGCAACCCTCCTCCCATCGGCATCGGTAACCATTTCTACTCCTCGCCACCATTCTCTGAACCTCTCTGCTCTCTCCCAACCATGAGCAGTTACTGGCACGAGGGCCATTCGAAATACTCAGCACAGTGCACCTCACCCCACGGGGCAGTCCCTGGCGCCGGTAGAACGTCAGCCTACTCCATGCATTTCTATGTGGATGCATTTTTTTGCTCTTTGATATACTCTACAGTTTCTTTGTTTGTCAATGCATGGTTCAATTCTTCAACGACCTCTCGCTCTCTTGTGGTGCACTTGTCGGCACAAAGAAGGACGACGATGTCAACAACTTTGGTGGGAGTAGCTGGGAAGTCGCCGCAGCCATGCAGTTCAGTAGCGCCCGATTGTAGTTGGGTATTACTTTTCATGCAGATAGGTGCTTTCAGTGCAGCTGGAGTATGTGCGGCTTGTGCGGCCTGCAGCTCGGAGCGAGTGGGAATGCAGCTTAGAGCGCGCAAGGTGGATTGCCCATGGTGTTGGCCGTAGCATGCTCCCCTTCCTAGCCTGCTGACGGTCAGGCCGTGTGTGCTTGCGGGGGCATCCCACATCGCCGCCCTTTGACTCCTTCCTTGCAACAAGGCATGCAGTACGTAGGCGTGTGAGAGTGCAGCTTTGTGATGCTCCTCGTTTGTTCCCCACTAACAAACGGGAACCCACACAAGGAAAAATCCAGTGTAGTTCGGCCAAACAGTGGTGTGAAGTACAGCCAATGATGACCTGGAGTTTGACGACAACAAAGTCGCCGATGGTGTGGCCATTGCAGTTTGCCGGCGAGCCGCTAGCAGCTAGAGTAGCACGGGCGTGTAGTTTGCTTTTTAATTTTTGGTCGATTACTCTGTGGCTTTTCTTTTGGACGCCGATAACACCCACACATGCGGGCGTTAAGGGGTGTGGCCACACATTTTGTGTGGTGCCTAAGAGGATCAGCCCACACGCCTACATGTGGGCAAAACAAGTAATGCCCACACGCCTCTTTTTTTCCCTTGCGGTCCCTCTCACACACCTATGTGTGAGCAAAATAGATAACGCCCACGCGCCCATACAGCAGGCCTCCTACCTCATGGTCCCGCACTTCCCGCATGACAGTCACCACGTGCCCCGCAGTTGCCATGGTCTGGACCCTCTTCCATGTACATTTAACTGCAGTTGCCATGTCGCTGAACTACAGTTGCCATGTTGGACAACTACAGTTGCCATGGTTGCTCAACTGCAGTTGCGATCTCAGGTCAAGTGTCAGTTGCCATTTTTGGACAACTGCAACTGTTTCCATGTATGGTCTGGTTTACTATAGTTGCCATGATTTGAAAACTTTAGGGGTTGCCACCTACTAGCACTAGGCAGTTGCCATGTATGGTCTAGTTTACTACAGTTTCCATAATTTGAAAACTTTAGGAGTTGCCACCTACTAACACAAGGTAGTTGCTGTCTAGCACTACAAAGAGACATGGCAAAATAACATGTTCGGGTAAAGAGAGAGTTGCCATCTGCTTACAAGCACACTAGGGCAGTTGCCATGTACCCTTCAAAACACATGGCAACTAACATGTTCGGGTAAAAGAGAGAGTTGCCATCTACTTACAAGCACAATAGGGCAGTTGCCATGTACCCTGCAAAACACATGGCAACTGGCAGCTTTGGGTGTGGGAGAGGAGATGGACATGTGGGTGAATTGATAGATGCCCACAGACCAGCCCCTGTGCGTGAGTGAAAACTGACGTGTGGGCGAACTGCTAAACGCCCACACATCGGTCCCTCTGTGTGGTGAAAACGGACGTGTGGGCGACCGGATGAATGCCCACAGACCAGCCCAGTCCTACGTGGCACCACAAACATGCCAAGATTCGTGCAACCACAAACGGACGCAGATCCACACGTGTGGGCGAGATGCAAACGCCCACACATGTGGGCGTTAGTATTTCCGTTTCTTTTTGCAGATGTTCACTTGTATGCCATGTGGTTCACTTGTAATTATTCTTTGAAAACTCAAAATTCTCTTTATTTTGTTTCCAAAAAGGAAGTCTAGTTTGTACTAGCAAAGGTAGTACATTTGAAAAACAAACCACCATTGTAGTTCGTTCACTTCATCCTTGTGGTCCACATTTACATTTCATTTACATGTTGTGCGAGAACAACAAAAAACAACTAGAAAAAACAAGAAAGACACACAAAAAAATGTTGCCCACTTGGTCTCATCCATGTGGTTCGCTAGTCCCGACTCCATAGTACACTCCCACTAACAAGGATGTGCACGCATAAAAAACCTAATGCATATAGCAAATGACAGATGCAGTGCGGTTTTCTAACTGAAGCAGTGCGGTCGGCCGTGTGAACCACCCTTCACTTTCTTGTTTAGAAAACATTACGTCTGAGAAAAGAAACCATGCAGTTCATTTGCCCGTCTGCTGGAGTGCGGTTTTCTGTCTGAAGCAGGGCGGTTTTCTGTCTGATGAAGTCAAAATTTCTCTTAAACCGTAAGGAAGTTCGCTTCTTATCAGATGTAGTTCACTCGCTTAGTCTCTGTGGTCCACTTGTTAGGAAAAAAAAGTCAAAAGAAAACTTTTTTTATAAAATGACAAAAGAAACCATGAAGTTCACTTGACTGTCTGATGCAGTGCAGTTTCTAGTCTGAAGCAGTGCGTTCATGTGTCTCATGCAGAAAACACGACAATTTTGGTGTCGCAAAAAACAGAGTGTCTGTGTTTCGGTATTTTTAAAATTACTCTTAAACCGTAAGGAATTAGAGAGAGTATTCCACATGAAAAAGTTGCATCTCGATGATATCTTTCCAACAACGTATAGTTTGGATCATTCCGACGAGCGGTTTGAAAAAAATTACAAAAAAACGGTCGCTGTCACTCTTCGTTCGCCGAACAATTTTCCAAATCAACTTAAAACCGTAAGGAATCTCAAAAACATTTCAACATATGAAAGTTGCATCTCGTCCATAGCTTTTCGACGGTATATTACACACCTTATTTCAACAAATGGTTGGAAAACTGGAGTGAAAACAATACTGAAAAATAAAAAAAAATTGTAAAAGAGAATTCCGCGAGTTAGTAAATGTGAAACTGCTCTTAAACCATAACGAATTAGAGAAAATAATATATATGTAAAAGATACGCCTCGACGATATCTTTTCAACGGTGAATCATTTGCTTCATTTCGATGAGGGTTTAGAAAAAATGCGAAAAAACACTCGTTGTCACTCGTTGTGGGCCGCACCATTTTCAAAACTGCTCTTAAACCGTGAGGAATCTCGAAAAGTGTTCAACCTGGAGAAGTAGCGCCTAGTTCATAGCTTTTCAACGATATATTACATGCCTCGTTCCGACAAATGGTCAAAAAACTAGAGCAAAAAGGTACCAAACAAACAAAGCATGCAGTTTTTTGCGACGAGAAGTTCACTCGCCTGCGTACTGCAACACACTTGGTTCACACAATGACGTGCACTTGCGTTGAACATGCAATGCGGAAGTGTTATCAAAATAGTGATTCTACTAATATTGGCAAAATAGACCGGTTGTAGACACACACACACACACACACACACACACATAGGGTGGGACTATTTTGGAACCCCCCCTCTAGAGTTCCTAAATAAGCTTATCTAGGAACCCCCCGTATTAGGAAGCTACGAATCAAATTTGTTGACGGATCTCGATCCACCAACCACCCGACCGACCACTGGTAGCTACATGTAATAGACGGCAACCGCGAGCGATCGACGGCGGCAGCCGGTGCGAGCGAGCGGGCGACGGAGGTGGCGGCTTCGCCTCGTTTAACCTGTAGCTTCTCCTGGCCTCGGGCAAGCGAGCCGCGGTGGCAGCGGAGCGAGGGGGTGCACGGTGGCAGCGGCGCGAGGGGGTGTGCGGTGGTAGTGGCGGCCAGTTTCGCCCCGGTTAACCTGTAGCTTCTCCCCGCCTCGCGCGCGCGAGCGACGGCGCATCCGGAGATAGGGAGTGCACGGCTGCAGCGGTGCACAAGTTTTGCCCCAGATGGAATCAATTGAGAAGGCTATTGCAACTGTTAGCCCCTCGTAGAGGATGAAGGCGGCGAACTCAACAGATCGATTTGGTACGATTCCGCTAGCAAACCAACTATCTCACTTCAGAAACTTCTCAGTCGTCTATTCTGAAGCTCCCGGGAACAAGCGGAAGGTGCCTCTGTCGCAGATGAACGTGCTCGATGCTTTTCACATGCAATGTGGAGCTGCTGGACGACGACGACCTCCTCTATCTAATTCAGCTCAACTGCTTTTTGCTTCAACTATGAACATAACTGCTATACTCCCTTTACATAACTTCTATCTTTTCTATGCGTAACTTCTAAATGATTCGACCAGTTGGATCAACTATGAACATAACTGTTATACTCCCTTTACATAAAGGCTATCTTCTCTATGGTTAACTGTGCAATGATTCCCACTATGATTTGCTTTGTAACTGCCGAAAATGATCTTCTATATACCAGTACTGATTAATGTAGTTAACTATTCCCCCCTGTTTGCCCGTGCTATCAAACAAAAATTGAAGACTTGAAAAACTTTTTTGCACATGCTTCAGTTAGGATTGCAGTGTGCCAACAGTTAACTGTTCCCCTCATTGTGTGGTATCTAAACAAAAAAGTTGGATGTTAATGTACTATTTGTCCATGCTCAATTAGCATTTGGTGTGCTGACAGTTAACTATATGTTTTTATGTTGTGCACTTACAGATAAATAAATGAAATTGTGGAAGAAAGCCTAGAACTAGGAAATGCTAGTAACACAGAAGGTGATGAGATTACCTGCTAGACTATTCAGATCGACACCCCACATTACACGGAAAAGAATGATCAAGTGTACATCTTGAAGCCAGAGGTACGACAAACTACAAGATATCCACCACCATCAACAATTGGTGATGAGAGCAGTGTACCGCAACATGGACCTATGCATAAACGACGACACCACACAAGCATGCTGGAACCAATCATAGAGACGAGTGAGGTAAAAAGACAAAAACGATTAAAGTTTACCTCTCCCCTTGTGAACATGTCAGTTTACCTCTCCCCATGCCATTAAAGTTTACACATATTTTCAGTTTGACATTTTGCTTGCTACTTGTATACAGATAACTATCTGTTAATTAACTAGTATTTTAATGAGAACAAGAAAAAATGTTTGTTAACGCGGGTAGAAAATGGAGCTAATAATGGCATGGACACTGGCTACATAGAAAGCTGGACTAAAGTTATTGATCAACAAACCTACGATCAAGACTGCGAGCCTGTCTATGTTCTCAAACCAAAAACACGAGATCATGTGCAAGCTACAACACATGTGCAAGCAGAACACTCGTTGTCGCATGGTGTTCCGCCAACGAAAGATGAAGACACTGCCAACACCAAAACTGGGCATCCACAATTTTCTTTCAGCAAATCAACTTAGGCAACAAAGGTTCTGCTCAAAACGGTTTCCTCACAGAAGCCATTATGGAGCCAACATCCCGCGAGGAAACGCAGCAATAGACTAACCTCATCACGACTGCTACCACCGCAAGATCCACTACTCCATGTGCCTATCGTCACACCACCGTGTCCAATACAGCATGGACACTTGCAAACACCAGCAGAGCTCAGATCATACACGCACGTGAGTGATCACACATCTTTAATTTTTCACTCTTTTTTATACAAGAAGTTGCTGATGTGAAAGCAAAAAAATCACTTATGGTCCTTATTTGCATTTTTCAGAGCCCAGATATTCCTGCTCAACTAATTCTAGTGCTAGGATAGGAATTCAATTCATATGACGATGCATTCAATTTTTTTAATGACTACGCCAAACATGCTGGGTTCGGGATAAGGAAAGGACAGAGAAATAAGAAGAAACACTACTTATATTGCATACACTCTGGCAAATACATATCCTCTATTCACGAGGCAGACCGTTAGCGCAACAAAGTAACAAAAAGAACTGATTGCAAGACAATGATGCTCTTGAAAGAAAGAGACGACGGGACTTGTGTTGTCAAAGAGATTGTGATTGAACACAACCACAGGCTCCTCAATAGCCCGTCCGCGCTTGTGTTTCTGCATTCACACAAGACGATAGATCCAACAGTGAAAGAATACATAAAAGACCTATATAAGACAAATGTTAAGCATGTGAATATCATGAGTATCCTTTCTTGGTTACCTGGTGGGCGCGACAAATTACCTTTTACAGACAAGGATGTGCTTAACAAGTAAGTATCACTTATGTTGTTGTGTTCACTTTTTTGCAGTTATCTATATAATCATGGTGCACTTGTCTCATGGGAAGAAAGCTAAACAATTCGGTCATTTTCGCAGCAAAGCAGAATTTGTGAAGGCTGATTCGCAAGATGACGTGGAGAAATTGTTTGCATTCTTTGAGGAGATGAAGAATGAGAATGAGAATTTCTTCTTTGATGTAGATGTTGGAACTGATGACGATGGTAAGAAAATTATCAGAAATATATTCTGGACAATGCTAGCTGCCAGGCTGCATATGCAGATTTCAGTGACTGCGTCACATTTGACACCACATACAAAATAAACAAGTATCACATGCCTTTGCGGGTTTTCGTCGGTGTGAATAATCATCTTCAATCTATAATTTTTGGAGTTGCCTTGGTGGGCGATGAGAGTAGCGACTCATTCGAATGGATTTTTAATGCTTTTAAACGATGCATGCCAAAAGACCCGACTTGCATACTAACAAGTATTGACTCCAACGCCTCCAAGCCCTAACACTTATCCTTTATTATGCATACTACTTTTGTAATAACAAAAACAACCAAAGAAATGACCAAAAACATTGTTTTGCAGATCAATGCCCTACCATGAAAGCAGCTATACCTAAGGTCTTCCTCAGAACTCATCACCGCCTCTGCCGATGGCACATTATGAAGAAAATAAAAGATCATTTGTCAAAATTATACTCAGAACATGACACATTTAAGGAAGACCTCGCAGCAGTCCTTAACCATCCACTCATGCCAGCAGAGTTTGAAGCGGCATGGCATGACCTCATGGACAGATACAACTTATAGAATGACACCATCCTTCTGGGCCTATGGGAAGAGAGAACAACATGGATATCTACATACTGGAAGGAGATATTCTGCGCCAGAATGACATCAACACAGAGAAGCGAAAGCATGAATCATATCCTGAAAAAAGGTTTCGTGAAAGAAACACAAGTGCTTCACATATTGGCCAGACAGGTCAATGAATGCATACAGAAGAGGCACCAGCTTGAGGTTGCCGAGACAATAGCTTCAACGGTAGGAGCAACTCCTACATTGTAAAACCTTGCAGCAGTTATCTTTGAATAGCTGATGCAGTTGTACTTAAAAAAAGGGACCTCAAGAAGTTAATTCATAACTCTACCGTTTATAAGTAGCAAAATTGTATCGCTAACGACAATGCTTGTACCATGTTATAGGGTGTCAAGAACCCTCTCACTAGGTACCTTTTTGAGAAACAGCTGATGGACGTGTACACACGCGCGGTCTACAACTTATTCCGCGAAATACTATTTGAAAGCGGGCCCTTCCGAATCAAACAGTATATTGAGCATCCAACGAAGTACTACATACACCATTAGAACCAGGAGAAAAATTCGCATGGTCAAGGCACGAATTCCAGGTGGTTGCTAATGAAACAAATGGTGAATACGAATGCGAGTGCAAACTCTTTGATCACACAGGTAAAGAAAAAAGAACTACTAATCATCCATATCTTCTTCCTGGGCAAATAAAAAGAAAAGATCAAACTGACAAAAAAATGATGTCAATTCTGTCAGGACAATTCTTCCATCACATAATAGCGCTGCTGGAACACCTCTGAGTAGCTATAATACCAGATCGGTATATAGTCCAACGGTACACAAGGGATGCGAACAGTGACTCAGCATTCAACCATAGAGACTACAGGAATACAACTACGGATGGTACACTAATTCAATACTATCGCACAATGCTGCTGAACTAGACACTGAAGACTGTGCAGAAGGGGGTAAAGACAGATGCATCTTACAACAGACTGATGACATGCCTGAAACAGGTGCAACCAGAGCTGGATGCTCTGAACGGCGATGACATGGAGTCAGCGGGATGCAAACAATCATATAAAGATGAAAATGAAGTTGCCCCTGATATGGATGAACAAAAAGATCCAGCAGTTGAGAAGTCAAGTATGGATGATGATTGCGATAAAATACACCCACCCCTAGTGTGCAAAACAAAGGGTAGAAACAAACTAAGTGCATCCATGAAACAAGAACAAAAGCCAGCTGAAATCAATTGAGAAAAGTAGTTCAAAATCTGCTAGGCCAGAGCCATTTATTGGAAAAGATGGCATGCCACTAGGGAGTAGACTTTGCAGCATCTGCAATATGATTAGTGGGCACAACAAAAGAACTTGCATGAAAAAGGCATCTAGAGCAAAAGATAGTGCAAGCACATGAGAAAACGTATGGGCCCGTGGACAATTCCAAGGTCGCCGGGACTATCAAGAAACTTTTGTCGAAAGCAACTATGAAGGAGGAAGCTATCAACGACAGCGAAAATATGAGTGACAATGGTAATGAAACAAGTGATAGTGACGAAGACGCAGACCTTCACCAAAGAGGATGCGCACAAACAAAGATGTTGGGCAAGGCAAGATCTTCAAGAAAAGATGCAAAAAAATGTAACAAGGTTGAACAGCACAACACTCCTACGTGCGACGTGGTCAGAATAGGCAATGAGATTCTGGAAATGGCAGAGCAGATGGTTCATCAGGGATAGGACGGGGCAAGTAATAGAAAGCACAATACAGCATCTCGGAAGCTTTCAGGGGCAAAAGGAGGTAAGGTGCCCACTAGTAGAAAACATGGCTTTGGTCATAGGGCAATATTCACATTAGTCCCGGTCCAGTCACGAACCGGGACTAATGTGAGCATTGGTCCCGGTTCGTGTGGCTAAGGCATTAGTCCTGGTTCACCTGAGCCCTTTAGTCCCGGTTTGAGACACGAACGGAGACTAAAGGGTGCGACGCCCTTTAGTCCCGGTTTGTGTCTCAAACCGGGACTAATGATTAGACCTTTACTCCCGGTTTGAGACACGAACCGGGACTAAAGGGTGCGATGCCCTTTAGTCCCGGTTTTTCTCAAACCGGGACTAAAGGTCCCATTTTCAAACTCTACCCCCCCCCCTGTGGATCGCCTTTTTTGTTTTGAAAAAATCAAAAGAAAATGATAAAACTTCAAAAAATAAAATCCTTCGAGAGGTAGTTATATTACTACATCTACTAGTTAGGAAAATTTAAAAACTTAAATTTGGACATGTTTTGCAAAAAATGTAGGGAAAATGTAAAACGGCTATAACTTTTGCATACGATGTCAGAAAAAACATATAATATATCAAAATGCTCAGAACGAAAATCCGCTTCCGATTTTGACCGCCTACGATGTGTTTGCAAATGTTTAGAATCTCCAAATTCTAAAAGGAAAAAAAGTTATGCTCCAATTTCAGTTTTTTGTGTTTTCATTAAATCTGGTCAAACTACTTATTCAAGAAGTATTAGTGTTATTAAATAATTATTCAAGAATATTAGTGTTACTTAATAGTTATTTCAGTTTTTTTGAATTTTTGTCAAATCTGGTCAAATTGTGGTCTAACAATGGTCAAACTATGGTCAAACTATGGTCAAACTACTTATTCAAGAAATATTAGTGTTACTAAATAATTATTTTGGTTTTTTTGAATTTTGGTCAAATCTGGTCAAACTATGGTCAAACTATGGTCAAACTATTTATTCAAGAAATATTAGTGTTACTAAATAATTATTGTTTTGTACAATAATAGTTTCAAACTCAAACAGTGAAATGTCTGACTTCATGCTCAAGCTAAACTCCCGAGGGTTAATAGGATTGACATCTTACTATTGTCAGGAAAACAACAAGTGTAGACTTGGAAATGAAGGAGAATACAACCTGAAAGTTAAGCGTGCTCGGGCTGGAGTAGTGAGAGGAATGTGTGATCGATCGGGAAGTTAGATGATTCGGAATGATGAGGGGTGATTAGAGATTAGAGGTTAAATTGAGCAGTGATGAGGGGTGGGTGATTAGAGATTAAATTATAGAATAATTCAGAAATTTGAAAATCGAGAAAAAATTCAATTTTTTTAAAAAATTACCTTTTGTCCCGGTTGATGTTACCAACCGGGACTAAAGGTGGAGCTGGTGGAGCTCTAGCCAGCGGCCACGTGGAGGGCCTTTAGTCCCGGTTCGTGTAAGAACCGGGACTAAAGGGGGGGGGGATTTAGTAACTAAAGGCCCTTATGAACCGGGACTAATGACCCTTTTTCTACTAGTGGCCAACCAGACGAAGCTGCAGGCTCAAAAACTGAAAAAAGAAAATATATATACATCCCATCTATTCTGATAATATTATTAGAATAGTTATTCTGATAACACTTTCACACTACATGCTCAATGCAAGGGCACTGCACTTTCTTTAGCAAGAGCGTTGCATTACAGAGACTAGTGAACTTCGTGTCGGAAAAAACTGCGCGTAGTGTTTTTTCGGTACTGTTTTCGCTCTAATTTTTTAACCGTTTATCGGAACGAGGCGTGTAATATACCGTTGGAAAGCTACGGATTATGCGCAACTTCTCCATGTTGAACACTTTTCAAGATTCCCCGCGGTTTAAGAGCGGTTTCAAAAATGGTGCGGCCCACAAAGAGTGGCAGCGAGCGTTTTTTCGTTTTTTTCTAAACCGCTTGTCGGAATGAGGCAAATGGTACAACGTTGGATAGATATTGTCGAGGCGCATCTTTTTCATAACTATTGTTTTCTCTAATTCGTTACGGTTTAAGAGCAGTTTCAAATTTACTAAATCGCGGAACTTTGTTTTTTTGAAATTTTTGCAATTTTCGGTACTATTTTCGCTCTAGTTTTTGAACCGTTTGTTGAAACGAGGCGTGTAATATGTCGTTGGAAAGCTATGGACAAGGCCCAACTTTCATATGTAGAAATAGTTTCGACATTCCTTATAGTTTTAAGTTAATTTCGAAAATCGTGCGGGGGACGACGAGAGGCAGCGGTCGTTTTTCGTGAAATTTTTGCAAATCGGTTGTCGAAAAGATTCAAATGATATGCCGTTCGAAAGATATCGACAAGACACAACTTTTTCATGTAGAACACTCTCTAATTCCTTACGGTTTAGGAGCAGTTTTAAATTTACCGAAATGCGGACACTCTGTTTTTCGCAACACCCAAATCGACGTGGGTACTTCATCCGACTGAAAACCGCACTACATAGGACGAAACACCGCACTGCATCAGACGTGTTAGAGAACTGCATGGTTTATTTTATTCAAACGTAATTTTTTTAAGGACGAGAAAGTAGAGTGCACTTCACATCGGGTGTAAATGAACCACAACACTACTAAGAAGTGAACCACATTACTTTTTTTCTCTTTCCGTAACTTTTTTTGCACTTATGGGATGAACAACATTACACAGCGGACCACACTGCTTCAGAATGAAAACCGTACTGCATCGGACGGGCAAGTGAGCTGCATAATTTCTTTTGTCCGACGTTATTTTTCTCATACAAGTTTTTGTTGTCTTTTTTAACTTTCTTTTATGGACGAGAGTGGACCGCAAAGACAAGGGCAAGTGAGCCGCGATATATATCAAAGTGTACCGCATTACCATCTTGTTGTTTCGCTAATTTTTTTTGCATTTTCATGTTGGGGCAAGTGAACAACATCACTCTCAAAAGTGAACCACACACATTTTTTGTTTTCTTTTTAATTTTAGAAATTGTTCCGCACTTCGAGGACAAGGCGAGTGAACCGCTAGGACAAGGCGAGTGAACCACACTGTTTTTTTCTTGCTTTTGTTTTTTTATTCACCATCGTGTTTTTTGTTAAATGTAGTGAACCACAAGACTCCTCGAAGTGGGTTGCATCCATCCATTTTTTCTCTTGAAAAGTGACCCATTTTTAATGCTTTTTGAAATGAACTTCTCAACAAATATTTTTTTACACAAAATACATCATATCCCAACCAGATACATTCAACAGACACACAACAAAACCACAAACAGCAGCAGACTAAACTGCATGCCCATTTTTGCTCTGAGCTGCACGCCGCACACGCCGCACATTAGGGGTAACTGCACTGCAATCACGCAGCCGGTGAACCACATGATGTGGACCGACGAACTACACGACGCGTTGGGGGAGAGCTCGCCGACACATGACCCGCGAAATATGAAAAAGCAACAAAAATATCCTGAACTTCAACCCCGCCATAGCCACACCGCATCTCTGCCGTTTGGGAAGAAGAGAACCACAATAGATCACCGCATAAACAACTGTAGTAAACTGAGATGCCACGGGAACTTCTCTCATCACGGCTCTCCTTAAACTTCACTACAACAGAGACCAAATCGACTGCAGCGAACCACATCATGCTCATGCCCGAGCTGTACATGGAGAGGTACAGAACTGCAGAAGCCAAAAAAATGACGACACACCATGGATGAGCTGCTAGAGGGCTCGTGGTGCACTGCTCCAGGCTCGCAGCGCACTGCTCGAGGATGGCGGCGGGGCTGGGCGGGCCGACGCGACGGCGAAGGTAGAAGGAGGCCGAGGAGGGAAGGGTGAGTCGCGAAGGTGGGGCGGCGGCTCAGGGGGAGCAGGTGGGGCAGCGGCGCGGGGAGAGCAGGT
>NC_057803.1:244932292-244942757 GCF_018294505.1 Triticum aestivum
CTGGGGGATGCGGCTGGAGGGGGGCGGCGCCAGGGGATGAGGCTGGAGGGGGCGGCGCCGGGGGAGGAGAGGAAGGTGGTTGGTGGTTGGGAATTGGGGGAGGCGTCGGTGGTGGAGGAAGAGAGACGGAGAGGTGGTCGAGTGGTGGGCGTGGGGGCATTTTTTTCTTTTTTTTTTCTGTTTGTGTCGTTCGGATCGGGTAGCTAGTGAGTAGGGTGTTATCAGAATAAGCTTTTAGGTGTTATTAGAATAAGGTCTTAAGAGTGTTATTAGAATAGACGCACCCTATATATATAGCACTTGTAAAAAACATGTCATTTTTTGCATGTAAAACTATTCACTCTCTTACACTTTCAGAATTATGCAATTAGCTCCCCCCCTTCCCTCTCCTTTCTCATCATGTTTTTTAAAAGGTCCAGTTAGCATGAGTGTGTTGCTGCGGTTAGCATGTAAAGATCCTCAAGACAATAAATTCCTTGAAAATACCCTTACAAACTTGGGTGCATGGCTACAAATAGCATGCATAAAACTAATCATAAAAAAGGCTTCAGTTATCTCCCGTAAAATAATGGAGTTAACTTCATGCAGTAAGTGCAGTTAACTAGTAGTCATCCTAACTAGTAGTTTAGTTGCTAAAAAACATTTAGTAGAAGGAAAAAATTGCAGTTAACTTCCTCCACGACATGAAGTTACCATCTTCAGATAGTGCAGTTAACTACCTCCATGATAGGCAAGTTAACTTCACTGTACAAACATTTGGCTATAAAAACAAATCATGCAGTTAGCATGCTGTAACTACGTCCATTAGCTTCCTCTATAGCAGTTAACTTCACTCATTCGTGCACCTAATTGCTTAAAAATAAAATAAAAAAGAAGTTACCATTTGAAAACAGTACAGTTAAGTTCCTCCTTTACAGGAGGTTAGCACCTTTACAAAATGTAGGTAACTTCAATATGTGATTACCTTTTTTTGTTACTCCACCGTGAAGTTAACATCTTGAGACAGAGAAGTTATATGGCAGTTTGCCTCCTACACAATTACGTTTCGGCTATATAACAAATATTGCAGTTAGAATGTTGTAACTACATTCGTTAGCTTCCTATGTGGCAGTTAACTTCACGCACTCGTGCCCCAAGTTTTCTTAAAAATAAAAATAAAACGAAAGGTGCCAGTTGAAACAGTGTAGTTAACTTCATCCTTTACAGGAAGTTGCCATCTTTAGGCAGTGCAGTTAGCTCCACTATGTGGTTGGCTTTTTTGTCTCATAAACAATTGCACTTGACTATACGATAGTCTTGCAGTTAGCATGCTATAACTACGTCCGTTACCTTCCTCCTACAAATAGAAAAATGGTTATCTTAACAACTCCAAAAATTTTGGCCCCCCCTACAAAAATACTTCCTCTCGACTAGCAGTTAACTTGCTCGGAAAAGATTTAGTAGAAATCGAATAAAAATGCGCTATGAAGTGCTGTTAACTTCCTCCACAACATGAAGTTACCATTTTTAAGATAGTGCGCTTAACTTCAATGTGTGCTTTGCTTTTTGTCTTCACAGTTAGCAAAGCAGTAACTGCAACCATTAACAACATCCTCAATAGCAGCTAACTAGATGCACGAATGTAAACTACACATCGGAGCAAATACTTGCATGTGCATAATGATGCAGTTAGCATGCTTGCTACAAAATACTGAAAACTGACAAAACTTTCATAAAAACACATCCACATATTCATCTA
This sequence comes from Triticum aestivum, assembly GCF_018294505.1. Lineage (NCBI taxonomy): Eukaryota > Viridiplantae > Streptophyta > Magnoliopsida > Poales > Poaceae > Triticum > Triticum aestivum. The sequence goes on from NC_057803.1 coordinate 244,934,031, forward strand.
CTTGCATCGCTGTCCTGCGACTACGCTTGTAACAACTTAGCAATGTCAACCATCTCCCACAACTACTGGTTGCGCCAAACCTCATTACTAGGGTGAAAAAGAACATAAAAAGGCACTCCGCCTTCCAGTAGGCAGAATGTGGCTGCATAAAAACAAAATTGTTGTGTCAGTTAGCATTTTACTATATCTGATAATAAGAAATGGAAATCAAGACAAAAACATGAAAAACAGTTAATTGAAAAAAATAAATGATCCAGGAAAAATTACATCGCGCTTCTTCACTTCCTCTACTAGCTTGGTGCCATCGTACGGATAAGCAACTTTTAACATGTAAAAGCCGCATTCGTTAACCCCTTGCTCTGGCATTTTTGCATAGCTACATCTCTCTGCCAGATGTTCCCAATGGGGCTGCCTTGAAGAGTTGTATGCAGCTTCGCCATACACCTCCTTCATCAACAACGACATCCTGGATATCTGTGCAAAACAGAAAAATTTAAGACTTGCAAATACTTTAAAGAACAGCGCACACGTGGAACGTAAAACATGAAAAAAGTGGAAAAAAGACCACATACGATTTCAACATGTTCTCCATGGAATCTGTTCCTTGAAAGGTTACGCCAAGTGTATCTCCACGAGTCATGGATATCCAGGGACTCACGATACTTATTCATAGTATACAATGTGAAATGATTCAGATTCCAATATGGGAGCATGATCTGTCAACATGCAAATTTGACGACAAAATAGCCTAGCAAGTTAGCTACAATTTTCTCAGCAGTTTAGATGACCACACTAACCAGGTAAATTGGCAACAAAAATGGCTTGCACTAACCAGGTTTGCAGCGAGCAGGTTCTCTTTAATGTATAACTTGAACTTCTGAGCAGCAAGTTTAACATTGAAGGGCGGCCTCGGGACCTCCTGCCCATCTTCATCAACTGGCTGATGGTACGGATCAATCTCCAGAAGATACTAGCAAAGATAACAAACACATGTTGAGAATTTACGATGATCGGTGAGCGGGCAAGGTGGGGTGCGCCGGCTAAGCCGACAAATGAACATAGAAAAAACAAAAAGAATGATTCATAATAAATCACCGTACATTTATCACATACGGGCTGAGCAACACCCTATCTCCAGATTTATACACATGGTTGCACTCAGGGCTACCCTTCCAATAGCTCATCACAAGATCCATCAACTCAGTATTGATGCAGCCAGTGGGACCAAAGAAGGTAACCAGATATTTAGCATCAACTATAAAATCATCGCCAGTTGGAGGAGTGCACTTAAATAGAGGGACCCTATGGGGACAAAAACAAAAAGGAAAAAAGATCCATGAAGTAGCACAAAAACAAAAATGAAACAAGAATTTTGAAAGAAAAAACTTGGATTCACTGTGCATATTTGTCAAGAAACTCCTTGCTAAGTATTAGGTCCAATTTTTTTTGCAACAACCACAAATGGAAACTTGAACGGCTAGAGAGCACGCACACGCATTCTCAGCCTAGTTGACAGAGAAACTGACCTTTTATTAGACACTACAAATGGCTCCTCCACTGATTTGCTCCTCGTGAACACTGTTCTCTCACCGCGCAAAACAAAATCATCATCATCACTCAGAACGAGAGGTGATTTCACTGCCACTTTGATAGGACTAGCAGCTCTGGGCCACAAACACTTTTTAGGTGCCGGAGGCATAAAATAATCATCATCGCTCTCCACACCACGATCCACAGCCTTCGGGATAGCACAAGTCGCCCCTTTGATTTTGATTCCACACCGCCCTTCTTTACTTTAACAGTTTGAACTGACTTCAATATGTCTTCATCCGATATTACCTGAATTTCTGGCGTCTCACAGTGGCTCTCGAACAAACTAAATTCAGGCTCGTCCAGCCCAAGATCTGCAACACAAAAACCAAAAAAAGAAGGGCACACGAGGAAGATACTTGGGCGCGTGGACAAAAATATAGAAATGGGCCTTGTGGTGAGAATAAAATAGGACGACCACAAAAAAAATGCAAACCAACAAAAAGCAAACAAAAAAGAAATGCAATACCTCCAGAATAACCTAGCACCTGACGAATATTAATGTCAAAAACCCCACAAGTAATCCACCTGTACAGGGTTTGAACCCTGACCATAGATATAAAACACATGTATGAACTTAGCTTAATGAATCCGCATGGATTGACCATGCACGCAGGATATAATGATAAAAGCATTAGCTAAGATATTTCAGTTAACTTAGAACACTTGCCCAGTTAGTTCACACAGACCTAATTTACAGACATGGAAAAAAATGAGCATATAATTAACACTATTATGGCAGTTAGGTTTAATTTTGGTTGAGCAGATTCCACAAAAGTTAAAAAGACAACAAACAAAAAAAGAGTAAAAACGATAATTCTAATCGTCAGTTATATTTAAAAATAGATAAAACACAAGCTACACGTAAAAGAAGAAGCAAAAAGATGTATTACAGGTTTTCCTGCCGCGGCACAACGGCGTGGTGCAAACGGAAATGGTAAATGTTTGACGAATCCAACTTCTTCTTGCGATCAGACGAGCCATTCCTCCAAAGCTGCTTGATGTTCTTCACCATCCTGTTTATGACCCTTATGCCACTCTCACTACCAGGGAGGTGCCAAGAGTCAAGCAGCTCAAAACGACGATGCTTAATGTTTAACGCAACACCACAATAGTGCCCCGCACCTTCCTTGGTAGCTGGAGGGTCAAAGACACCAAATAGTACAATGTCTTTCTTATCCAGCGGCTCATCGGCATAGGCAGAGGAAAACCTGATCCAGTGCCTATTATCAAAGGACCCCTTCTAGATAGATTGCTGCAAATGAAGAAACATCTCTGATAGCAATAAAAAGCTCATGAAAAACAAGAAAAAAATGAACACTATAATAATGTGTATAAGATCTTACCGAAATATGAAATGGAGCCACCATCTTAGAATAATTTTGGTATTTCGAATGAAGAAGAAAAAAAATCCTACAATAGCAACCGCAGTGTTCAGCATGCCACCAACTCTGAAAGACTCAGCAACCTGCTTAACAGTTGCTTTGCAAAACGCATTCTCAAACAGTACCTCATCCCTAGTATTGAAAAAAACACACGAAAACCTTTTACCAAAGGAAAAAAATAAAAATGTTGGCAACAAATCAGAAACGGGGGAAGGACGAAACACAATGATGTTTGGTACATACTTTTTATTCTTGTTTGTCCTTAACCTCATAACAGCAAAGTATAAGTCCTTCATGCGTTGCACCGCTTCCGGTGTAGCCGGGGTTTGCGTAAAACTGGAGACTGTTTGAGATGAATCTATAATAAAGGGCAAAAAAGGTTGGCAGTTAGCAAAATGATACTAAACAGTTAATAAAAATGAAAAAAGCAAACAACATATACACCAAGAAAGCAGCAAGAAAATCGCTACCTATCTCATTTACTGACAATCCCAATTCATCACTATCTGTCTCCTCGGAAGCACCATCGGCACCAACTTCATCAACGTTGGGTTCAACTTTAGGCTGGGGCTCAGTACTGTAATTACCACGGAACGCAGCTTTTGAAATTATATCTTTCAACTTCGTAGCAAACCCCTCAGGTACTTGTACAGGAATCCCAGAAAGTGTGGCGGGAGCAGATGCACCACTATCAACATTTGATTTATCTATCACATGAGACACATTTAAACCACCTGCATCCTTGGGGCCTGCTACACTAGCATGAGCATCACCACCCTGGTGGGAGTCCACAACTACAGCATCCTTCGGGAATTCAGAAACAACAGCTGGCTTCGCGTCCTTGTTCGATGCACGTGCTCCGTCAACAACAGGGACTTCGCACACCGGAATAGAAAATACATCTCCTCCGGCTCCAATGCTTTCAGGGATAGGTGTATCCTTCATCTCTTGTTTTCCTTCACAACTTGCTGCATGATTCACACCATCACTAAGGCCATCCATTACAACCACACCCGCACAAGCACCTTCAGGCGCCTGTCTAGCATCAAGCAAACCTGAACCACAATCAACATTGTCAGTGACAAAATGGCTTGAATCATCTGAAGCGTAATCTTTAACTTCTAAAGCACCTTCAATCGTAACTGACGAGCCACCTTGACAATCAAACCCAACTTGCTTCCCTTCAGAAACGTCAACACTACCAGCATGGGATTGCTGCTCAAGTTCTGGCTCATTAGATTTGTCGCAATCACCTTGGGTTACTGGCTGGTCTGGTGCAAAAACTCCCTCCGTATAATCAACATTGTCATCAACACCATTGCAACCCCCATTAGAATCACCATTGAAACAGTCATCATCAATGACATAGTCATCACTAAAATCATGCGGAGGAGATTCAGCAGGGGGCTCTTGCTTCTCATCTTCATCATCATCTGACGCATCAACAAAAACCTGAAAAAAAACATGCACGTATTATGTTGAGGGGGATAAGGTCAGCAGTTAGCTATCTCGTACGAGACAGTTAATCACCATGCATAAAAGATGGAAGAGAAAAAAAAAGGAAAAGATCACCTCACCTCCTCACCCAGTTGACCAGTATAATCATCGTCACGTACGGGGGCAGACGCATCATTCTTCTGCTTGCTAATCTGACTCACAATAAGGTCAGTAGTTAGCTATCTCGTACGAGACAGTTAATCACCATGCGTAAAAGATGGAAGAGAAAAAAAAGGAAAAGATCACCTCACCTCCTCACCCCGTTGACCAGTATAATCATCGTTACGTATGGGGGCAGACGTGTCATTCTTCTACTTGCTAATATGACTCATAATAATACGAGCATCTATTTCAAAGCCTTTGCATATCGCATCTTGTTTCTTCTTCAAATGGTTAAAAGCGGTGCGAATGTGTGGTGTCGCGCTCCATAGACTACCAATGATAGCAACATCACGCTCGTAGCCTCCTTCATTGATTCTTCTCTTGGTCCATGGCCTTCAGGGAAAATGCCAGCAATGCAGCTCAGACGATCAAACGTCGTGGGAACTTCAGCAGCCAACTCATTCACCTTCCGTAATAAGTTATCAATCTTCTCAAATACACCATCATCTTCCATAGCGTTACTAGATTTTTGTACTTTAAAGGCTATATCTTCATTCTGACTACAACCAGCCTCATCTTGTGCATGTTGTTTTCGAGCGCAGGTATGGACATGAGCATCAGGAAAGCTGTGATCACGACTTTGCCCAGGGAAACTTGCTGGAAATATGCAATCCGGTTACGGGATTTCCACTGAGCACATGTAAAAAAACAAAAAACTGGTGAGTACTTTGGATTAAAAAAATGAAGATAATGTTAGCTGAAGTTAAGAACAAGGCTTAAGCCAGTTAACTATCCGTAAAAATCTAAAAACAAAGCAGTTATGAACATAAATAATTTAAACAAAAGGGTTAAAATAATGTTAACTTCTAACGAAAAACATTTTGAGAGATAGCAGTTAGCTCCACATAATAGGTGAAGTGAGCTAAACTTTATACACGTAAGAAGACTTACTAAAAAGACAATTACTAAAAATAGAAAAGCACACATATAAGTTGAAAAAACTCACCCCAAGTTTTCCAAAAACATAGCCATCCAAAAATTTCCCACCCTTCTTTATAATGTCCTTCAAGAAAATTGAATTCAGCACCTTGTCTGTCAGGAAATTTGCACACGGATTCTGCACATGCATCGCAGACACGCCCTTCAGTAGGCAACAATCAAGATACATAAGGACTAGCACTACTCCACAACCTTCTGGACCTTCTTGAATGATATTTGGATCTTGCTATCCGATAGCTACACGCTTTATCTCATCCACTACTAACTGGAAAAAATACATCGTTGCCGTATCTTCAAAAACAATACTATCTAGCATTGCCGCCTCCCTGCCTACACGGACATCAGGACCTGGGATATTATCTTTGAGAAAAGGATTGCAAAGAAAACCTTTACAACAAGTGCATCCTTTGACTCATCGACTGCAAGCTACTTCAACGCCGTCCTCATGTCTTTCGTGTCAACCACAAAAGCTTTGCTGGAACCCAACTCCGCCTTAAGTCTAGCCATTGACTCGTCATGGCCACTATCAACTGGCCTGGGAGCTGTGTCATCACCCATCGGGAACCCAAAACACTGATGCACGGTTTCTCTGCTGACTACAAGAACTTTATTAGGGCCACAGTCAATGCGCATCGTGGCCATGTCAATATTCTTCATCAAGTGACACATCAGAAGGCACGACACATTGCCCTTCATAACCCACTTAAATACACTGCCAAAACCAGCCTTACGAACAATATCTTTATGTCATGTCTCAAGCAGAGCAACTGCCTCAGAAACCTCTCCCAAAGAACAGCGAACAGTTACATTAATCCTATCGCAAGCACCAGCATTTGACGCCGCGGACTTTGCCGGCTTCTTCTTTGGTCCACTCCCAGCAACCTTGGGCCGACGCTTCCTAGAAACAACCTACCAATGAAAAATGGGCGAAAAGAAGGCAGTTAGCATGCAGACAACAGATCCGTTATTTACCAAAAAAGGAAAAAAGAACAAACAAACATAGATTAGAACATATACATTATTCCCGTCGAGCCCAATGCCATCAACAGAAGGACCTCGACAACCACCTCCAGCCTGTGAACCCTTGAAAGAAACATGCTTTCCATCAAGCTTAACACTAGGATAGAAACGATCAACCACTGGACCACTGGCAATGCGTGGACTCCAATGCGAAGATGGATCAACAATCTTACTGGCTATGCCACTGGCGGGATGGGTGCCACGAAGTCCATGCTTAATCTTTGCAACAACTACCCTGTGCTTCCCTTGGCTAGAATATACTACAGGGCCGCCTTCACTCACCGAACCCACGTTTGCAGTTACATTAAGACTAGTAGAGACATCCAGTGATGTGCCAACTTGCACACAGACTCCAGCACATGCATCTGGAACATGAGAATTGCTGGTGACATTTGAGGAATCAACTACACCTTTGGGGAGCCTCAACCGCTCCTTCCTCTCATGAGCATCAACTTTCTTTGGAAAAAAATTCTGTTTCTCTACCTGCCTTATCTCCTCATTCCTTAACTGTTGTGAGACCATACAATCCTGTGTAACAATCTCATTGCCCATGACTGACTGCGATTGCATATCGCACCACGCTGGAGTCGGGCTGCATGAAATATTGTCTCCATCGGAAGCTCTACATGGTTCAACATTGGGAGGCACACCCATGTTGCACGGTAGTGGGGAATTTGGCGCAACATGCTCGGCATTGATGTCACGGCAAGAATGCATGATCAAATTGTTAACATTTAGCGACGAAATACCTGCAAGTTCCAGAGCAGAAAATGCACCCGAAAAAACAGTTAGATAAAAAATATAAAAATACAACAACTCAAAACAGCAACCAAAAAATGAGGAAAACTAAATGAATACGAACAAATTCCAACAAAAAACATTCAACACTGTCAGCACCGATATGAGGAGCGCAGATGACACCATCGACCTTGCACGACTCATTTATTCCGCTGGCATTTGCCTTGCTATCAACCATACCACCCCCTCACCTGCATCCCCATCACTACCTTCGCCATTAACTAGTGACACCTTGGCCAAAGCTACCGCAACAGCATCAACTCCTACTCGCATATTTAGACATGTATAGGAAAAATTAACAAGAAAAATTCGTGATGAACATACACACAGAAAATTAAAACAAAAAGTAGTTAACTGCTTCCATGTCTGAAGTTATGTGCAATTAACTAATATATGATGACTAACCATTTGCACAACCAGCACCCCTTCCAATCAAACTCATCCTGAGGAAAACAAACACCTCACACTCCCCACCGCCTGTACATGCATACAAAAAACGACCCCAACTGAGATATAAACTTAAGACTGAAGAGATGACGCATAAATCAAAAAATGGAAATTAATCAAAACAAGTACCAATTGCCCCACAGCCATAGTACAAAGGTGAATTTGGGAGAACTAATACTAATACACACCCACCCAACCACTCCTTCCCGCGCCGAAAACCTTAAGAAAACATACCTGAAGAATAGGCGAGATCCCATTGCAGATCCAATGGCGAGGATGAAGTCGACTTCCACCGCGCAAGGAAGAAAAAACACGCCGTCTCTTGCTTCCGATGAATACCACCGCCCAACGGCCGTTTGGTTAGGGTTAGAAGTGATCGTAGGTGACGGCGCCGCAGCGTCTACCCTAGGGCGAAGGAAGGAGTTCCGACGAGAGAAAATAAAGACAGAGGGTCGTAAATGGAGCAGTTAAGACAGAGAGTCCATATGAGACGGCGGTGGTAACAGTCAGACAAGTAGATGAAAATGACGCATAAAAATAAAAAGCCCATATAGGCCCACAAGCACACACGCTTGTTAGCCCAACCCCCTCTCCCCTCCCAGTTATCCCAAATGTACCCCGCCAGTTTGCTCAACCTAACTAATCAAAAGCTGATCATCCACGTCTGTTAGCACAAAACAAAATACTAGCAGTTAGCTTGCGCTAAACAAATAGATACTACTCGTAAAAAAATGATTTACAAGTTAACCCAGTGAATCTATTGCAGTTAGCCAGACAAAAAATCTTATAAAAAACATATGACTTCCATACTATATAAAAAAGAAAGGAAAAGAAAACCAAAAATAATTTATATAGATATTGTTGGGGGCGTGCCCCCCCACCAATCCCC
>NC_057803.1:244943120-244987260 GCF_018294505.1 Triticum aestivum
CTCTGCTAGCTAACACAAGGAAAAAATGGACACTCCCTAAAGGGCAGTTATCTTATATTAGTTGTTGCAGTTGAAACTATATGCTCACTTGCGACAATTTACACAATACTTACGTCCAAAAAAGAAGACAGCAAAATTATATAAAAACACGTGGAGGCAAGGGGTGGATATATAGCAGTTAGCATTATAATTATAAAAGTTAGCTCAATCTGATAAGGCAATTAGCTAATTCAGTACAAATGCACACAGTTATCTCATACTTCTCAATCGGTTAGCCTATGTAAAATATGGCAGTTAGCTTCGGCAATCCTTGATTGCAAAAAAAACTATATAAATATGCTCCTATTATAATGAAAATGCAAAAATAAACTCCCCAAAGCATTTATCTCTGCAAGCTAAGGCAGAAGAAAAAAAATGCACACTCCCTCGAGGTAGTTATCTTATATTAGATGCCGCTATTGAAACTAAACGCTGCTTTGCGGCAGTTAATGCACACAAAACACCATATTCTGTCTAGTCAACAAAGCCCTTTTCAGCAGTTATCTTTAATAGCTACCACACTTAGCTATGAACACTCCCTTCCAGCAGATATCTTTGCTAACTAAATCCTTGCGTGAAAAAAAGAGGACATACTATTTAAAAGTTGTGTGTCAGTTATCTTTACTAGCTACTGTAGTTACTAGTGAACACTACCTTCTGGCAGTTAACTCATGCAAAATCATTTGCTGTAGTTAGCTTATTATTACATGCCGCCGGTTGACTCTGTTTTATTTCCGCCCGCGCAAAAATGAAATCCCCAATGCAGAAAAACCAAAAATTACGCAAAACTAACTGCCATAAAGACCCGTATAGACCTAATGATACGACATTGACATGAGATGGCCGACATAAGCTTGCATATGGAAGGTTTCCCACGCCCCACAAATAGTCCATCTACAACGGACCGAACGACAAGTAATCCACAAAATCCAACGACCCGAATGGCAAATTGAGCACCAACATAACAAAACTAAATCGTACATACGTCCGCGAATCAAAATCATGACACAAAAGATGACAATTATGATGCATTATGACACTCAATTGCTAATTTGTCTAAAAAACAGAAAATGCAAATGAGACCCTCTCAATGATCAAACTCGCAAAAAACGCACTCAAAATTACGCATGCACGTGCTAAGTTTGTGCAAAAATCATATTACACCTGAAACATACCGATTCCCAGCAGTTTCGACTACGGGATCAATCGAGACAGAGAGCATTTCTCAATTGAAAAATAGCGATGCGAAGCAGTTAGGTTTGCTTTCTCAGTGCAGTTAGGTCTTGTCTTCCCAGCAGTTAGGATGGGTTTCTGAATAGCTTATTCAAGAATCAGTTGCAGAATATGTGGATGTTGCAGAATGGTTTATCAAAAAATTTCTTCAAACGTGACCTTCCCACAACTCGCGTCAGCTGTCGTCAAGATGGCCAGATTATTGCCGTTGTCTCCCTTGAGCTCTTGCCGTCAGATTCCTCACAGTCCTTGACAATATCCAGTTCGTCGCCGCAGTAGAGGACCATCACTAAGTTACAGTACAGATTTGATTTTTTTTTGCTTCCACAATCCAGTTCTTAGCATAAAAACTTGCGCATTATCTTGCCACATGTGTACAACATCTATCCATTGATAAAATTAATAGTTTTTCAGATTTGAGCGAAAAGGTTAGGGTTAGGTTCGCACTGTCTTCACTTCAGACTAGCCAAATGGACATGCTTCAATGCCACCGAGTTGACTTAGGCTATTGCACAGAGTACATCTCGGTTTGACCAAAACATACTCAATCGATGTCACCGAATCAGATTTCTTCCATGTGCACCTTAGAAAAACCGAGTCATACAGTCTGTGCCGCTGAAACATGTGACCAAGTTTCTGTTGTTGCCTTGGAATTTCCAAAGGAGTTCACTCGATGAGACCCAATAACAGAGAAAGAAAACATATACTTGACTTTTAAACTCAATCGTTTTGACAAAATATCTAATTTTTTGTCCTCTTCTATTCTCTCCCCACCTATTCTATTCATAGGGTCAGCTTGCCAAGATGTCAGGGTTAGATGATAGTCAACACAAACTTGAGGATATGTTTAGTTAAGTGCAAGCACTTGTCCTGAGAGGAGTTCCAGTTCAGATCCAGGAACACCTAGCTCACAGGGTTTCCCCCAGCTGCAACCTATGCCAGGAAGAGAAATAATTCATATGAGGAGGACTCAAACTTTATGTATGATGATTCAACTTCCAAGAGGAAAGTTGTGAGCAAGGAGTATGGTACTTCTGACGAGGAGAGAGCAGTTGCTCAAAAGGTGCCAGCCTCCACTGGAGCAAGGAGAGGAATTACTTTGACACATACTTATACATGTAGCTCAGCTCAGCAGAAATCAAAGTCCATGCCCAAGAAGCAAGCATGGAAGAAAATAGTGCATGTGGTTGGTAGACCAACTTCCATGTAGGAAGACCCCCAGGCTGAAGAAGAAGAAGAAGAACAGGAGGAGGAAAATCAAGTGGCCAAGCCATCTCCCAAGAGGGAAAGGAAGCTTATGACAGATGCAATGCCTAATACTACACCTCCAGCTGCTAAGCCCAAGACTGCACCAAAGGCCAAGGGCAGGACTACAATAAGCATTGTTGCATCTCAGAAGAAATAGGACAAAATGTGTCGGGTACCCGATCCTAAGTCACACTGATCTAGCATGTAACTCATCATATCACTTTGCGGCCTCACACACGGTATTCCCAGGGTGCCACCTTACCTGGCCCGGGACCGTTTGCGCCTTTTGGCTCACGTATATGATAGTGTCGCTAGCATCCATATGACAGAGAACCTGAGCCGACATGACTAGTCGTAAACCCAGGGTGGCACTAACTTACAGGGACAGGCATACATGACCCAACAATGAACGTGTCGGTCATCATCGAGTGAATCCGAGCTGTAGCAGCTGGGCTACCATGATTCTAGAGAATCTGGGCTGTAGCAGGCTAGCAGGACTCTGGTAGACACTGCATGACATTTCCCCGAAGGGACAGACACATGAACGAAGAAGGACACATGCTGGCCAGCCTAAGTGTTCCGGAGCCGTAGCAAGCTACCATGGCTCAGTGGAAGCACGAGGAGACTTTTCCCCATAAGCAAGGCTACCAAGAATAAACAACTAGGTGTCGGATCCCACACATAGCAATACACATTACACGTACGCATAACATGCAAGTATGTGCTGTACAACATGACATCACAACATAACTCAACAACTCATATTGATAAAGGCCTAGAAGAGCCAGCATAGCATTATATTACAAACAGGGGTCACATGACCCATCATTCAGAGCATACAAGCAACGAAAGCATAACATGTCTGAGTACAGATAACTACAAATGAAAAAGGCTGAGAAGCCTGACTATCTACAAGACCCTCCCAAGGGTACAAGATCGTAGCTGAGGTAACAAGCTACTCGTCGAAGTCCAAACAGAACTACTAGTGAGATAGATGTCTCATCTGCAAAACATAAATAAAGAAAATGTGAGTACAAAGGTACTCAGCAAAACTTACATCAGATCCTATCATACATGCATTAGTATCAAGAAGGCAATGTGGGTTTTAGTTGCACCAAGCCAGCTTTGACTCAGTGGCTATCCTATTCTACGACAACGAGTAAGTTCTTTGAGGTAGGAAAGCACACATGAGTCCACTAATCACCACATCAATACACTACTATGGATTCATTCACGTCTCCCTAAGAGAAGGCCATCCATAGCACTCACACTTATCTTGCGCATTTTAAAGTATCCACATCAAGTTGTCTATGTACCACGTATGTATCCAAGAAGTCCATAACCGCGAACCCGGCTATTCAAATAGGTCATGATAACCCTGCAGGGGTGTAGTTCTTCACACACGCTCTCGCCACTTACCGCCATGTACATGTCATGTATCTCGGCAATCTTCAAGCGGAAGCCTGGCGAGGGTGTCGGCCACGACCTGACTAGCCACGCAAGAATCTAGTCCAGGTTTATCGCCAATTCGGGTTCCATCCGCAAGGAGATCCGGCCGAGATTTCGCTCACGGCCCCAAACGATGTGTGCAGGGTTCCCAAGCCCAACAAACGGGTGCCACTTCGTACACCGGGCCACGTTGCCTAGTCTGTCCCAAGTCCACCCTGCCGGGTGCCACTTGGTAGAAAAATAACACTACCTACAAACACCAGAAACTAGTTGCGACTCCTGGACAGAGATCAACTTGGTTAATAAGTCGAGAGGGTCACTTAAGCATTCCAATGCATGCTAGTAGCTAGCCATTGGACAACATACACAGAACTCAGTTCTTAGGGACGGTTCCAGTGAGACAACCCACCATGTACTCCTACATGGCCTCTCACCGCTACCTTTCCCAAATCGTGTTCACACACTTAACTCTCGGCATCAGAACACATCATAACACTCCAATCCATTTCCAATGGATCAGACCTGACAAAACTCTAAGCAATAGCATACATGGCATGGTAGGAACACAACATGGCTCAACCAACTCCTCCACATGCTAGTGGGTTTCAACTATTTACTGTGGCAATGACAGGTCATGTAGAGGAATGGGTTCAACTACCGTAGCATAAAGTAGCAGTTGAATCATTGTTGTCCTAATGCAAGAAAAGAGAGAAGGAGCGAGAGAGTGGGATTGTATCGGAATGAACAAGGGGTTTTTGCTTGCCTGGTAGATCAACAGGGAGGCACTGCTCCTATGGCAGGTACTCTGGAATGGTCTCTGGAGCAGGACCTGTCGAGAAGGATGCTGTCAACAATCAATACACAAGCATATGCAACAATATGATGCATCAACATGGTTTGTGCTAATGCATCTAGCATTTCACTTGGAAGAAGTCCATTGCAACTCTAACTTAAGTCTCTTTAAAAGCCATTAATGTGTTTTCACATATATAGCACGTATAACTTGGTTTTTCATGCATGAAAATGGTACAAATGGATATATTGCATTTTTCTGACAATTTTTCATATATAAATTATTTTAATCTGAGCTATGGTTGAATTTCGGTGAATTCTTTAAGTTTTGGCTATTCCTGGAATTTCCTGAATTATTTAAAATCCAAAAAATCACTTATAGCGTCAGCACTATGTGTTGCCTGCGTCAGTAGGTCAACGGCACTGACTGGGGTCAAACCTGACGTGTGGGGTCCACACATCAGTGTCACAGGTTAAACAGAGGGGAGGGTATTTCTAATCTAACTAAAAGATTAGGGCGCCGGGGCCCACTATCAGTGTCACTAGGAAGGATTAGTGCTAAACTAATCTCCTGGCCAGTGGGGGTCCAACTGTCAGGCCGGCGAGGTCATCGCCGGCGATAACAGGGACACGGCGGTGTCCACGTTACGGGCAATGGGGGCGGTGTCCACGTTACGGGCAACGGGGGTGGTGTCTGAGAGCATTGGGATGTTGACCGGGCTTGTCCGCATCTAGGGGAGCAAGCGGGAGGCTGTGGGGGCGCCGTAGCTCGCAGAAACGAGCTCGGGGCGGAGTCCGGAGCACGACCAGGTGCGCGCGCAGTGCTGCAGTGCACGACAGGAGCTGCGGGCGGCGGCATTGGCCTTCTAGGAGGCTGCTGAGCGCGGTGGCATCCGCGGGCGCGAGCTGCGGTGGCTAGAGCGACGACGACGACATGGCTGGCGGCGGTGAGGTCTCGTCTGTAACGCCACGGATGTAACTTGCCATATTTATACTCCGACTCTGCCATTTTTGGCTTTAAGTTATGAGATTCCCTTCGTGGTTGGGTTTGTCTTTGTATTGCATTTTGTTCATGTCATGCATTTCATGTCATGTCATCATGTGCATCACATTTGCATACGTGTTTGTCTCATGCATCCGAGCATTTTCCCCGTTGTCCGTTTTGCAATCCGACACTTCCACGTGCACCGCTGTCCCCCTTTTGTCTCTTTTCGTGAGCGGGTGTTAAACGTTCTAGGAATGGACCAAGATTTGCCAAGCGACCTTGGTACACCACCAGTAGACCGCCTGTCAAATTTCGTGTCATTTGGAGTCCGTTTGATGCTCCAATGGTTAACCGGGGAACCGTAAAGGCCTCGTGTGTGTTGCAGCCCAACACCCGTTCAAAACGGCCCAATAACCCTTCCAAACCACTCCCATGTCCTCCGTCGTTGGATCACGATCGCGTGGGCGAAACTACACTCCATTTGGACACTCGTACGTCCTCCTAGCTATATAAATGTGTCCCCCTTCGAATTTTTCGGGTCCAAACCCTAGTCTAGCTCCTCCCACCTCCACCGGACACGTCCGGCCTCGCCGGACGGGAGCCACCGCCGCCTACGGCCAATCATGCCTCGGTACCTGTCGCCTCCGCCGCCAGCCTGCACGCACGGAGTGGGCCCTCCGAGCCCGCGCCGCCCTTGTGCCTCCTCCTGTGTGCCCCCCGCCAATCGACCGCGTGACCTCCCGCGCCGTCCCCACCGCCACGGCCCGCTGTACCCGAATTGGGCCCGCGGGGCCCGTTCGCAGCCCGCGCCTCTCTGTGGCTCCCCGCGGCCGTCGCCGCCCAGGAGCTTCGCCACCACCTCCCCGCCACCTCGCCGCCGGTCGCTGTCCTGCCGTCGTGAGCCTCGCCGCTGAGCCGGAGATCTGCCGCCTCCCTGCACCTTCCCGCCTCTCCTCCGACCAAATCCGATAGCGGGAGGGCCGGATCTGACGAGGCGCAACTCCGATGACCACCGCCTCCCTCTGCTCCGGATAGCTCCTTCTGGCAAACCTCAGATTGCGTGCAAACCCTAGATCCCGTTGACTTTTGCGAGGTCGTTTTCCCACTCTTTTCCTCTCGTGTTTTTATGCCCCTGTTCATCACATCATAACTCCATGACCGTAGCTCTGTTTCATGCGCATGATATATCAAAATGTTCACTGGGAGATGCTCTTCATTTCATTCCATTGTGACATGCTTGTTTGAGTCCATCGGGATTCCCAAATCGTTGATGCAAGAGTGCTATAAATTGTTAGTTGCTGTTACTTATCAAAGTATGTTGATTTGTCATTTTTGTCACATTTGTTGTGTGCATCTTATGGGCATGAGCTCTTCATGTGTTTTGATCTATGCCATGCCATCTTTACAGGGGTGTTTGCCATGTATTTTTGTGATCAATGTGGTGACTAGCACAAGCATGCAAAGTAGACTTCGTGATATTGCTGATTTCAGGGACTTAGGATTTTGAAGTCCTTGCTCAGCTGTTATTTTTATGCCATGTAAACATGATGCTACAGTGAGATCCATGATTGTTTTGAGTACCTTCAGTAAGGATGATTTGGAAATATGGTTATGCTCTATCCATCCATGCCCCTGTTTGCAATTATGGAGTGCCCTAGCATGTCTTAATCTTGCTCTATGTTTGCTATAAAATGTTCCTGGCAGATTGTTTACATGTTAATCAATTTTGCCATGGTTGTCGTAGTTGATCCATGCATGCTATGAACTTGCTCTTGCCATGGTTAGCTTCATGAACTTGTCTTCTTGCTGATGCTATGCTTGTTTTGTCATGCAATGCCTTGTGGTGAGTGAATCGAGCTCGTAAAGATGCCTTCATAACTCTATTTATTCCATGCTTAGTTTTCTGCCATGTCTGAATCTGTTTATAAAACCTGGTATGTTTACATGGGTGCCATCATATCTTCTGTGCCATTTTGGCTCATGGCCAGTAAGGGACTTTTGTTCTATGCATCTAGTAGATTCATGCCATGCCTTTGTTTGCTATGATATGTTCCTGTAGCATGTTGATTTCTTGGTCTAAACATTGCTCCCTGATGTTATTCCTGGCATGTTAGTATTTTCACCAAGTCTTTGAAGCTGATATCTTTTGCACTTTTGCCATGCTTGTTTGAACCTGTTATATTGTGATTTAGACATATCTCAGTGTTCATGTTTTGTCAAGCATCTTGAGTAGATCACTACCATGTGCTTTGTTGCTATGTTGGAGTGCAGTAGCGTAGTTTCTTGTTGCATTCTAGATGGCATCGTGCTGTTAATCGCAGAATTGTGCCATTCTTATTTTGCTTGCCATTTGCAAACCGTGCATCCGATTCTAGTGATCTTTATATCGATTTCGATCGAAATCATCTCATCTTTCCAGCGGCATACTTGGTTTTCAAAATTGATGCCTGGTTCAATCTTTCCCTCCCGAAGCACGCATATGCATTGCGTATCATGTCCCGCATGTCATGCCATGTTTTGCATCATGTTGTTTGTGCATTGCACCGTAGTTGATTATTGTTCCTTTGCTTGTGTTCTTGCCTTGGGTAGAGCCGGGAGACGAGTATGTGATCGCGGAACCTATTGAGTACGCTAGCGAGGAGCAAGCTTTCGTGAACTCTGAGAACTTTGCAGGCAAGATGACCATACCCTCGAAATCACTTCTATCTTTGCTTGCTAGTTGTTCGCTCTATTGCTATGCCGTGATACCTACCACTTGCTATATCATGCCTCCCATATTACCATGTCAAGCCTCTAACCCACCTTTCCAAGCAAATAGTTGTTTGGCTATGTTACCGCTTTGCTCAGCCCCTCTTATAGCGTTGCTAGTTGCAGGTGAAGATGAAGTTTGTTCCATGTTGGAAAATGGATATTTTTGGGATATCATTATTATATCTTGTTTACTTTAATGCATATATATACTTGGTAAAGGGTGGAAGGCTCGGCCTTATGCCTGGTGTTTTGTTCCACTCTTGCCGCCCTAGGTTCCGTCATACCAGTGTTATGTTCCTTGATTTTGCGTTCCTTACACGGTTGGGTGTTATGGGAACCCCTTGACAGTCCTCCTTGAATAAAACTCCTCCAGCAAGGGCCAACCTTGGTTTTACCATTTGCCTACCTACCACCATATACCTTTCGCTTGGGTTCTGTAGACTCAAGGGTCATCTTTATTTTTAAACCCCCCCGGGCCAGTGCTCCTCTGAGTGTTGGTCCGAAACGGGCAACCTGCGGGGCCACCTCGGGGCAACTTGAGGGTTGGTTTTACTTGTATCTTGACCTATCCGGTGTGCCCTGAGAACGAGATACGTGCGACTCCTATCGGGATTTGTCGGCACATTGGGCGGCTCTATAGGTCTTGTTTTACCATTGTCGAAATGTCTTGTAACCGGGATTCCGAGACTGACTGGGTCATCCCAGGAGAAGGAATATCCTTCATTGACCGTGAGAGCTTGTGATGGGCTAAATTGGGACACCCCTGTAGGGTTTTGAACTTCCGAAAGTCGTGCCCACGGTTATGGGCAGATGGGAATTTGTTAATGTCCGGTTGTAGAGAACTTGACACATAACTTAATTAAAATGAATCAACCGTGTGTGTAGCTGTGATGGTCTCTTTTCAGCAGAGTCTGGGAAGAGAACACGGTCTTGTGTTATGCTTGAACGTAAGTAGCTTGAGGATCACTTCTTGATCGTTATTAGCTTCTCGACCGTGCTTTGCTTCTCTTCTTGCTCTCTTTTGCGTAAGTTAGCCACCATATATGCTAGTGCTTGCTGCAGCTCCACTTCACTACCTTTCCTACCTTAAGCTTAAATAGTCTTGATCTCGCGGGTGTGAGCTTTCTGAGTCCCTGTGACTCGCAGATACTTCCAAACAGATGTAGGTGCCGATGATGCCAGTGTAGGGGACGCTACTGAACTCAAGTGGGAGTTCGACGAGGATTGGCTGTTACTATGTTTTTTCCGGATGATCAGTAGAGGAGCCCAGTTGGGGCGATCAGGGATCTAGCACTTGGGGTTGTCTTTCTTTATTTAGGTTCTGTAGTCGGACCTTGATTGTATTCTTGATAATGTACGATATATTTATGTATTGTGTGAAGTGGCGATTGTAACCCAACTCTTTATCCCGTTCTTATTCAGTACATGGTATGTGTAAAGATTACCCCTCTTGTGACATGCCTACCATGCGGCTATGCCTCTAAGTCGTGCCCCGACACCTGGGAGATATAGCTGCATTGTGGGTGTTACAAATTGGTAATCAGAGCCTTCCCCGACTTAGGAGCCCCCTGCTTGATCGAATCACTGACGTTGTTGATTCTAGAACAAAATGTTTTGAGTCTTAGGATTATATATATCGGAGAGTAGGATTCTTTTTACTCCTCAGTCCCTTCGTCGCTTTTGGTGAGGCCTCCTGACGTAGAGTTTTGACTCTTCTCTCCTCAAATTTCACGGAATTTTTTTAGGATCACGCGGTATCTTGGAATCGTTCTGATGGTTTTGTGACGAGAACATTGTTCTTGGTGCCTCCTGACATTTAGGGGTTGTGGCAGTGTCCCGGGGAGTTGAGCTCCGAGGTGTTGTCGTCACAATTTCATCGTCGCAGTTCTGGAATACCTGAGTTCGCCGACATCGAAAACCCTTTTATGCATTTGTTGGTGAGATAACCTCGATGCCACCCAGTACTGGGGCGGGAGTTCGGGAGTATTGCCATAACTCGTATAATGGATGCTTTTCGAAGGTTGAGGTAAATGATTTCTGAAGGTTTCTTGGTTATGTGTTGAAGGCTGGATACAACTGGATGTAGGATTTTTTTAGTTTTGGGTGAGATATTATGCTTCCCCTGTATCCCCAACACCGGATTGCATAACCAAAAAGTTTCGGGAGTTTTATAGGTGGGAATTCATGTAGCTCTAGTATTTCTTCCCGCAGATATTTGGTTTGTGATTGGGTAATCCTTACCACTTATTTGTTCATATCCTTACCTTGTTGATTTATTCTTCCACCTTTATCTAAGTGGCTTCTCAATTTATGGAAGTTTGATGATTTACTTTGGAATTCATTCCTTCATTCTTGTTCGAATGTTAAGGCTATATGTTGCAATTTCGATCCATTGATTCATCTTGAATATATGTCTTTCAAGATGCTAACGGATGTCAACCTCTTCAGGATGGCTCCTCCAACGCGTCAGAATCCAGACCGCAATGATGGGGAATAGTCGAACCCTTCGCCACCACCTCCACCTCCGGAGGCATGGCAAGCTGTCATGGCAACCACCAACGCCAACATTCAGATGCTTTTGCAAATATTGCAAGAGCGCAACCAAGGGTAAGGCAACCAAGGAAATCAAGGCCAAGGCAACAATCAACCTTAGTTTGCTACCCTCAATCAGTTCCTCTTAAACCAGCCGAAGTCCTTCAGTAACTATGTCAAGGCCACAGATGCCAATGACTGGCTCGTGGATATCTGCAAACATTTTGATTGTAGCATTGTCAGGCCTAAGGACTTTGTCAAGTTTGCTTCGTTTCAACTCAAAGACCAAGATGCTGAGTCGTACCAACAATACAGAGATTCCAGAAGAGGTTGTGTGATTACCTGGGATGATTTCCGCCGAGACTTCAAAGCTCACCATATTCCACAAAGTGTTGCTGAGAGTAAGCGCGACGAGTTACGCAATCTCAAGCAAGGCATCATGCCTGTGCATCACTACAATATCCAGTTTCAGAAACTCGCTTGCTTCGCTAAACAAGAGGTCCCTGATGAAAAGAGCAAGATTTATCAATTCAGAGGTGGCCTCGGAGAAGATCTGCAATTAGCTCTTGTGCTTCTTGAGCCGACTAAGTATGACTAATTCTACAACATGGCACTAAAGCAAGAGGCTGCTCAGCTCAAGTGTGATGCTTCTAACAAGAGAGTCAGGGATGCAACTTGTCGGTGTCAAAACCGGCGGATCTCGGGTAGGGGGTCCCGAACTTTGCGTCTAAGGCGGATAGTAACAGGAGGCAGGGGACACGATGTTTTACCCAGGTTCAGGCCCTCTTGATGGAGGTAAAACCCTACGTCCTGCGTGATTTATTCTTCATGATATGAGTATTACAAGAGTTGATCTACCGTGAGATCGGTGAGGCTAATCCCTAAAAGCTAGCCTATGGTATGATTGTCTGCTGTCCTACAGACTAAAACCCTCCGGTTTATATAGACACCAGAGGGGGCTAGGGTTACATAAGATCGGTTACAAAGGAGGAGATATACATATCCGTATCGCCTAGCTTGCCTTCCACGCCAAGTAGAGTCCCATTCGGACACGAGATGAAGTCTTCAATCTTGTATCTTCATAGTCCAACAGTCTGGCCAAAGGATATAATCCGGCTGTCCAGGTACCCCCTAATCCAGGACTCCCTCAGTAGCCCCCGAACTAGGCTTCAATGACGATGAGTCCGGCGCGCAGTGTTGTCTTCGGCATTGCAAGGCGGGTTCTTCTCCATATTTCGAACGTTTGTAAAGCAGTGCCCGGTCCCATAAATGTTTGGACCTCTTGGCTTCTGTGCCCAATAAGGGCTATCTCCCACGCGTCGAATGAATACGAGGCGCCAGGGCATTTTTACATTCGCCCCCTAGCTAGATAAATAAATTGTCTATTAAAAGGATGGGGATTCTCAAATCCAATCCATACCATCCTCCCCCAGCGAGAATCCATCAGAGCGTGCTTCGGAAAGATCCATTCCAGCATGGCCGACCTCCGTAGCTCCTCCTCCTGCCCCCGTAGCCCTAAGCCCGGTGATTGGGAGAGGTGTTCAGTCCCACACAGTCGATTAATCGAACTGCAGACTAAGGGATTTCTCCCTCCAGCATACATGGTGCCCATTTGAGCCGGGCTTGCCACCTACAATGGCGGGGAGCAAGCAGAGAGCTTTCCCAGTCCCTCTATGGGGGAGCGGGTCTGCCTTGTTCCTTAATTATTAAGGGGACTCAGATTTCCAATTCATCCGTTCCTCCGCGGGCTCCTGGAGTTCTACGGCCTCCAATTGCACAATTTCACCCCTGCCTCCATTCTACACATCGCCAGCTATGTTGTTCTCTACGAGTTGTTCTTGGGCTATGAGGCTCACTTCGAGCTGTGGAAAAGGCTATTTTGCCTCGTCCCTCGCACACAGAGGGGGTCACTTTATCAAGTTGGCGGAGCCGAAATATGGCGCATCGCCGGAACCGGAAACCTGTCCGGTATCCCGAAGAAGTCGTTCGGAGACTGGCCTTCGGAATGGTTTTATATGGAGGACGTTTCCCTTCCGGACCCTGTTCGGCGGGGTCTTCCTGAATTCAGCAATGCTCCTCTGAAGAAACACCGAAGTTGGCGCCCACGGAGCCCCCAGGAGGAAGACAATGGAGAACTCCTTTACCTGATGAACCGGATTAAAGCACTGGCTCAATCAGGATTGACAGTAATCGAAGTTATGTCGATTTGCATAATGCGGGGAGTGCAACCACTTCAATATCATGGGCACCCCATGTGGTGTTTTAACGGGGCGGATGATGCCACCCGCTGCGGGCGTAAGGGTCCGGACAATGCTGCCGCTTTAGCAACAATTCTGTCCAAGGGAGAGGAAGAGGAGTTCATCCGCATCAAGCCACGGGATGGATTCTCCATGTACAATCCTCCAAGATGGGTAAGTTATATCTCCTTACTCCCATTCTTCCCGCATTCTTTGTAGTAAGTATTCCTCTTGCCACTTTGCGGCAGGAACTGCGAAAAGCCATAAAGGAGGTTAGCAGCCCCTCTCCACAACCAGAGGACCCTGATCGGGCCCTCGACTCCGGACTCGAAGAAGATCTGGTTATATTCGTGGAGTTGATAGACCGACAGTTCTATCAGTTAAGCTGCGATGATGCCATGGTGGCCATTACAGCCGACTATCCAGGACTGCTTCCTGCATCCAACGTAAGAAAAACCAAAAATCCCAACTCCAAAAACTAGGATCCCCTTTTAGACACTTCACCTACCATATACATATGGCATTTTTATAGGGAAGGCATTCGGGACGCCCTACCGAACCCACAGCAACTCGCCAACAAGAGGCATCGGGGCCGGGCAGGCCAAAAAGGAAGGCGGTCAGGACGGAGACGCCGGCGCAAAGGTATAATAGAAACCCCTCACCGTGGTTGTCATATTTCTCGAAATGTAACGACGCCCGTGTTTCTTTAATAGAAAAAACGCTCGCCGGAATATGTCCGGCGATGCTGCTAATCACGCTTCCACCAGTCGGGCGCGAGGACCGAACATACAGGCGGAAGCCGATATGGGGAGGGCGCCGGATAATCCCCCTACAGAGGATGCGGATAGATTATCCACTACAAATTCAGAAGTGGAAAGCGCCATGAATCATAGGCGCCACCGGGCCATACTCCATGACGCTTGTTTCTCACCAGAGGCATTTGATGCCTTCAATTCTGGAGAGGCGTACCTCCGTGCTGCTCAAGATGGTCTAGAAAGAGCCATGGATCAGTATGTAAAGGATGTACGGGTAAGTAAATCTGACAATTTATATGTATCAGTAGCCCCTGAGACTTGAAACAGTTAGCAGAACTGATTTAAGGATCATCTTTACTGTGCAGGTTCTTACAGAGGAGAATATTAGGCTATCACAGGAGCTGGAGGAGTGCAAGACCCAACTGCGGGCCGCCATTGCCGCATTGAAGGAACCGAAAAAGTCCCCCGCTGGTAACATTCACTTTAAAGAATGATGGTTACCATATAATGTGCGGCGTGGCTGCAGATCTAACAATAGATGTTGCAGATGAATCCGGAGAAAATCCGGAGGACCAGCATGTCATGCGACAGCTAGAGGCAGGCGAACGCGTGCTGACTGAGGTCAGGTGGGAGAAAAACAATCTCCAAGATGCCAATACCAAGCTAAGCGTGGAATTGAAAGACGTTCAAGCCCAGCTTGCAGACTCCAGGAAGGAGAATAAGCGGCTTCGACACGGCATTTTCAGTAAGTGCTTGAACGAATCCTTTTGAAGGAGTTTGGCGAAGAAGACGACTAACAGCGTTATGTCTGTAGGTATGCTGACAGGTCGTCCCGCGGAGGAAATGCCCGGGGTCTGCGGGTGATCTTCTATCCGAGCTCTCACAACTGCACGAACAAGTTCGGCAGGTGATGCAAGGTGTTGCCCAGGCCTTGTGGCCATCCGTCTCCCTTCTAGAAGGCGTTGCAGAGCTTACGGAGAAGCTCAAGGGAGCACAGTGGCGCTTCCGATTATGGAAGATATCGGCCTACCTTCAAGGTGCCAGGGAAGCCTCGTCCATGGTGAAGACGCGGTATACCAAGGCTGACCCAAATCAGATGGCCGAGGTCGGACCTGTGGGGCCCAACGGAAAAGAGATCCCCGTTAGCTTAGTTTATGGGCAAGTAGAATTAGCCACAAAGTATTCCCAACAGGATTGTAGGCTAGACCGCCTGTTGGATGGTATAGAAGATGAATTTAGTCGGTCTGCATGACTATGTAATTAAAGTGACATGTATAATGCCTTCTAGCCGGATTGTAGATCATTTGTCATGGCGGACCTTTTCGCTTCAACCTCGGGACCCGATAGTCCGGTGTGTATCCGAATACCCGCTCAGTTATATAAGAACCAGGGTATGCATGGAGACCAGGCGTAAGGGTCATTAGTGCTTGAACAGACAAGTGCCCAACTAGTTATGTTATATTACATGGGTAGTAAGAAACATCTTCCAGGGAGAATAGTTCCGTTAAGGGTTCCTTTCCCTAGGTACGCATGCCCTAAAGTGCATGTCTGGACTGCGATAGGAAATGCAGGAAAAAAACATCTGGGGGCACATATGGAAAATAAATAAAAATCATCTTTTGTTCACCGACCAAATATTCCCTTAAGAACGCTAGCTTTCGGCTTCACCCAGTCTGAGGTACACATCCGGCTGACACGACAATAAGAATCGCAGAGGTGCTCCCCTTATGCTCTAGCCGAATTAACGGGAACGTAGGGCATAAATACAAGAGCCAGGCAACCCAGCTTGGTCAAAACTTAAGTCATATCGATGCATATAATGGCGAAAAAAGGTACATGCAGAAGTATAACACATGTGCGGGGCACGAGGCCCAGATAAATAATTAAGCTTCTGTGAAAGAAGCCCCCAGGTATGATGAGCGTGGCTAGCGTATCTATAATGTGCAAGCGAGGCACAAGTTGGCCCTTTAAGGCCTAGAGACGGAATAAAAGAAAGAGAGAAAGAAAAACAAGACATATAATCTATATGCAAAAATGGACAGAGGAAAGAGACGAACATAGAGTCCGGCGCTAGGCGTAGAATCTTCGGAGCCTGGCCGCGTTCCATGGGTTCGGCTCGAGTCGATTATTCGATGCATCCCGCAGACAGTACGCTCCACTGGTCAGAACTTGGTCAATAATGAAGGGACCTTCCCATTTGGGTCCGAGCTTGTTCTTTTTCTTATCCAACAGGCGTAGAACTAATTCGCCAACGTTATAAGTTTTGGCCCGTACTTCTCTTCTTTGGTATCTGCGAGCCTGTTGCTTATAAAATGCGGAACGAGCTTTTGCCACGTCACGCTCTTCCTCCAGGGTGTCCAGACTGTCTTGCCGATCGAGCTCGGCTTCTCTTTCTTCGTACATGTGCACTCGAGGTGAGTCATGAATTCTGTCACACGGCAAGACTGCCTCTGCGCTGTACACCATAAAGAAGGGTGTATATCCGGTACTATGGTTCGGCGTGGTCCGCAGCCCCCAGAGTACGGAGTCGAGCTCCTCTACCCAGTGCGTGTTAGACTCCATTAAGGACCGCACTAACCTGGGTTTAATGCCGCTCATTATAAGACCGTTTGCTCGCTCAACATGGCTATTGGTTTGTGGGTGATATACTGAAGCATAACCGAGCTTGATGCCTAGTTTGCTGCACCACAGCTTTACCTCATCGTCCGTGAAGTTCGTGACGTTGTCAGTGATGATGCTATGGGGGACGCCATAATGGTGTATGACCCCGGATATGAAGTCTATCACCGGTTCGGATTCAGCTATTTTAATAGGTTTGGCTTCTATCCATTTGGTGAATTTATCCACCATGACCAGTAAGTATTTTTTTCTTGTGGGTTCCCCCTTTAAGGGGTCTGATAACCCACAAGTATAGGGGATCGCAACAGTTTTCGAGGGTAGAGTATTTAACCCAAATTTATTGATTCGACACAAGGGGAGCCAAAGAATATTCTCAAGTATTAGCAGCTGAGTTGTCAATTCAACCACACCTCGAAACTTCGTATCTGCAGCAGAGTATTTAGTAGCACAGTAATATGATAGTGGTGGTAACGACAACAAAAGTAAAGACAACAAAAGTAATGTTTTTGGTATTTTGTAGTGACTGTAACAGTAGCAGCGGGAAAGTAAATAAGCATAAACCAGTATATGGAAAACTCGTAGGCACCGGATCAGTGATGGATAATTATGTCGGATGCGGTTCATCATGTAACAGTCATAAAATAGGGTGACACAGAACTAGCTCCAGTTCGTCACTGTAATGTAGGCATGTATTCCGTATATAGTCATACGTGCTTATGGAAAAGAACTTGCATGACATCTTTTGTCCTACCCTCCCGTGGCAGCGGGGTCCTATTGGAAACTAAGGGATATTAAGGCCTCCTTTTAATAGAGAACCAGAACAAAGCATTAACACATAGTGAATACATGAACTCCTCAAACTATGGTCATCACCGGGAGTGGTCCCGATTATTGTCACTTCGGGGTTGCCGGATCATAGCACATAGTAGGTGACTATGGACTCGCAAGATAGGATCTAGAACTCTCATATATTGATGAAAACATAATAGGTTCAGATCTGAAATCATGGCACTCGGGCCCTAGTGACAAGCATTAAGCATAGCAAAGTCATAGCAACATCAATCTCAGAACATAATGGATACTAGGGATCAAACCCTAACAAAACTAACTCGATTACATGATAAATCTCATCCAACCCATCACCGTCCAGCAAGCCTACGATGGACATACTCACGCACGGCGGTGAGCATCATGAAATTGGTGATGGAGGATGGTTGATGATGACGACGGCGACGAATCCCCCTCTCTGGAGCCCCGAACGGACTCCAGATCAGCCCTCCCGAGAGGTTTTAGGGCTTGGCGACGGCTCTGTATCGTAAAACGCGATGATTTCTTCTCTCTGATTTTTTCTCTCCGAAAGCAAATATATAGAGTTGGAGTTGGCGTCGGAGGGTCAACAGGGGGCCCACGAGGTAGGGGGCGCGCCCTGGGGGGGGCACCCTCGTGGAAAGGGTGTGGGCCCCCTGGTCTTCATGTTTGGCAAGGATTTTTTATTTTTTTTCTAAGGTATTCTGTGGAGTTTCAGGACTTTCTGAGAATATTTGCTTTCTTCACATAAAACAAGACCAACGTAATTCTGCTAAAAACAGCGTCAGTCCAGGTTAGTTCCATTCAAATCATACAAGTTAGAGTCCAAAACAAGGGCAAAAGTGTTTGGAAAAGTAGAAACGACGGAGACGTATCAACTCCCCCAAGCTTAAACCCTTGCTTGTCCTCAAGCAATTCATTTGACCAACTGAAAGAAAGAAAGAAAAACTTTTACAAACTCTGTTTACTCTTGTTGTTGTAACTATGTCAAGCCAGCATTCAAGTTTTCAGCATAGATCATAACTAACCACATTTGCAATAATCCTCAGGTCTCACAATTACTCGTATCAATAGCATAATCAACTAGCAAGTCATAATAATAAATCTCGGATGACAACACTTTCTCAAAACAATCATAATATGATATAACAAGATGGTATCTCGCTAGCCATTTCTGAGACCGCAAAACATAAATGCAGAGCACCTTTAAAGATCAAGGACTGACTAGACATTGTAATTCATGGTAAAAGAGATCCAATCATAGTCATACCCAACATAGATTAATAGTGATGAATGCAAATGACAGCTGTGCTCTCCAGCTAGTGCTCTTTAATAAGAGGGCGATGACTCAACATAAAAGTAAATGGATAGGCCCTTCGCAGAGGGAAGCAGGGATTTGTAGAGGTGCCAGAGCTTGGTTTTGAAATAGAGATAAATTGTATTTTGAGCGATATACTTTCATTGTCAACGTAACAACTAAGAGATGGCGATATCTTCCATGCTAAACACATTATAGGCGGTTCCCAAACAGAATGGTAAAGTTTATACTCCCCCTCCACCAACAAGCATCAATCCATGGCTTGCTCGAAACAACGAGTGCCTCCAACATACATCAGGTCCCAGGGGGAGTTTTGTTTGCAATTAATTTGGATTTAGTTTGCATAAAGCATGGGACTGGGCATCCCGGTGACCAGCCATTTTCTCGTGAGTGAGGAGCGGAGTCCACTCCTCTTGAGAATAACCCGCCTAACACGGAAGATAAGGACAACCTTTGTTGATACATGAGCTATTCGAGCATACAAAACAGAATGTTTATTTGAAGGTTTAGAGTTTGGCACATACAAATTTACTTGGAACGGCAGGTAAATACCGCATATAGGAAGGTATAGTGGACTCATCTGGAATAACTTTGGGGTTTAAGGGTTTGGATGCACAAGCAGTATTCCCGCTTAGTACAAGTGAAGGCTACCAAAAGACTGGGAAGCGACCAACTAGAGAGCGACAACAACCATGTACATGCATTAAAATTAATAAACATTGGGTGCAAGCATGAGTAGGATATAATCCACCATGAACATAAATATCATGAAGGCTATGTTGATTTTGTTTCAACTACATGCGTGAACATGTGCCAAGTCAAGTCACTTAAATCATTCAAAGGAGGATACCACCCCATCATACCACATCATAATCATCTCAATAGCATGTTGGCATACAAGGTAAATCATTATAACTCATAGCTAATCAAGCATGGCACAAGCAACTATGATCTCCAATTGTCATTGCAAACATGTTTATTCATAATAAGCTGAATCAAGAACGACAGGCTCATCATATTTACAAAAACAAAAGAGGTCGAGTTCATACCAACTTTTCTCATCTCAGTCAGTCCATCATATATCATCATAATTGCCTTTCACTTGCACGACCGGATGGTGTGGATAATAATAAGAGTGCACGTGCATTGGACTAAGCTGGAATCTACGATCATTCAAGAAACAGGAGAAGACAAGGCAATATGGGCTCTGGGTTAAATCAACAATAATGCATATAAGAGCCACTTCAACAATTTAATTATGGTCTTCTCCTACCGACCCCCAAAGAAAAGAAAAGAAATAAACTATTTACATGGGAAAGCTCCCAACAAGCAAAAGAAGAACGGGAAATATTTTTGGGTTTTCTTTTTAATTATTACTACTACAACAGAAAAATAAAAAACTACTAATTTTTTTGTTTTTCTTAAGGTTTAACAAACACACAAGAATAAAGTAGGAAAAGGAAAATAAACTAGCATGGATATTACAATGAAAAAGTATGAGCACCGACATCTAGCAATGAGTGTGTGTGAACATAAATGTAATGTCGGTGAGAAATACGTACTCCCCCAAGCTTAGGCTTTTGGCCTAAGTTGGTCTATGGCCACGGCTGGCCTGGCGGATATCCATAATAATAGTTGTTGGGGTCGTACTGCGATGAGGAGGAATAGTTGGGATCATACTGTGATGAAGAAAAAGACTCTAACTGCCACTGGCTGACAGTCATCTCTGGATCCCAAGAATAAACAGATTGTCGTGGGGGCTCATTTTGTGGTTCCTGTTCTGGCTCCTCAGTGGGTGCAGGGTTCCGGTAGGCGTGAATAGCCATCAACGGAACAAGGTATGTGCCTGCAGTCAAATCAAACAAAGAAGGAGCAGGCAGGGTGAGAGTCTCAGGATGATGTTTATTAAAAAACAATTGATATCTAAGCTCCCCTGCCCTATTCTTAACAATAAAATCATGTGCTACCATACTTTTATGATCTAGATAAACACGGGGCAGCACCTTTTCTTCCTTCTCAGCATGCCTAATAGGTATGTTAAAATGTGCGGCTAGGCATGTAGCATAAATGCCTCCAAAGATGGGGCCCTAAGTACGGTTCATATTTAACCGTCTGGCAATAATACTGCCCATACTAAAAGTGTTAGCACTATATAAACCTTGGAGTAGAATAATTATATCAGGGATACTAAGGTTTCCACAGTTTCCGCGTTCAATTAAACAACGACTAGCAAATAATGCAAAGTAACATAAAACAGGAAAATGTATGCTAGTGATTCATGCATCGGAAACCTTCCTGGTTTCTGCTACAGTGATATTATTTATAAATCCATCCACATCATCATGGTGTGGTTCTTCTATCTTGCCCTCAAAAGGGACTAAACAAATAGGACAGAAATCAAAAAGTGCCATCTCCTTATGCTCATCATATAAATGAAATTCCACCGTAGGTGGTGAGTTCCTAGGATGAAAACAAAAGTTTTGCACAAAGGTATTTGTGAGTAAGAGATACTGATCGCATTGGTCTTGGAGGAAAGTGGTGAGGCCTGCATTGTGAGCCAATTTATGAAAATCTTCATAGATACCGGCTGCTCTCAAGAAATCATCAGAAGGCCATTCACACTCCCGAATCTCCGC
This sequence comes from Triticum aestivum, assembly GCF_018294505.1. Taxonomy (NCBI): domain Eukaryota; kingdom Viridiplantae; phylum Streptophyta; class Magnoliopsida; order Poales; family Poaceae; genus Triticum; species Triticum aestivum. Next base: position 244,964,522 of record NC_057803.1, read on the forward strand.
GGTGCGCGGCAAATTATACTTAGGCTTCGGTGCCTTTTCCTTCGAGCTTTGGCTCGATGAGCCCCTCAATAATCTCCTCATCATTTTCTGAAAAATTCTAAAAATTTTAGTAACTTCAAACAAAAGTGAACCAACTTCAATAAAACTGATAGCAACTACTCCTACAAGTGCCTAGAGCCTATATCAATTTGACATGCAAGCTCAAGAACATGGTCACCTATGCAGCACACATTTGCAAAGAATAGAGCACTAGAACAAAAACTAATTGGACCAATGGAGGAGTCACATACCAAGGAGCAATCTCCCCAAGCAGTTTTGCAAGAGGTGCTTTGAGCAAGGAGATCGAAAATCACAGCAAAAGTGGCTGGAACTCATGCTTGAGTTGGTTTTTCGGGTTTGTGTGAGACAGAGGAAGAAGATGGGTGCTGCGATAAGTGGAGGAGGGCCACCGTGGGCCCATGAGGCAGGGGGGCGCGCCCACCACCCTTGTGGGCAGCTCCTCCCGTGGTAATTTTTGCACAGTAAATCCTCAAATATTCCCGAAAAAATCATATTAAATTGGCATGGCTTTCTAAGGACTTCTATTTTCAGGATATTTTTATATTGCACGGATAAGTCAGGAAACAGACAGAAAAATACTATTTTTACTTTATTTCTACTAAATTACAGAAAATATAAAGAGGGTACAGAAGGTTGTGCTTCTAGTTTCATCCATCTCATGCTCATCAAAAAGAATCCACTAACAAGGTTGATCAGGTCTTATTAACAAACTCATTCAGATAATCATGAAACCGGAGAAATGTCGAATAACACTAAGTTACCTCAACGGGGATACGCACATTCCCAATAATAAGAATATCATATTTCTTCTTGACAGTAGGAAGAGGGAATTCAAAACCTCCAAATATAATCGATGGAATTTTTCCAATAGAGTTGATACTATGAACTTGAGGTTGTTTGCTCGGAAAGTGTATCGTATGCTCATTACCATTAACATGAAAAGTGACATTGCCTTTTTTGCAATCAATAGCAGCCCCTGCAGTATTAAGAAAAGGTCTTCTAAGAATAATAGACATACTATCATCCTCGGGAATATGAAGAATAACAAAGTCCGTTAAAATGGTAATGTTTGCAACCACAATAGGCACGTCCTCACAAATACCGACAGGTATAGCAGTTGATTTATCAGCCATTTGCAAAGATATTTCAGTAGGTGTCAACTTATTCAAGTCAAGTCTATGATATAAAGAGAGAGGCATAACACTAACACCGGCTCCAAGATCACATAAAGCAGTTTTAATATAATTTCTTTTAATGGAGCAAGGTATAGTAGGTACTCCAGGATCTCCAAGTTTCTTTGGTATTCCAGCCTTAAAAGTATAATTAGCAAGCATGGTGGACATTTCAGCTTCCGGTATCTTTCTTTTATTAGTAATGATATCCTTCATATATTTAGCATAAGGATTTGTTTTGAGCACATTAGTCAATCGCATACGTAAAAAGATAGGCCTAATCATTTTAGCAAAGGGCTCAAAATCCTCATCATCCTTCTTCTTGGATGGTTTCGGAGGAAAAGGCATGGGTTTCTGAACCCAAGGTTCTCTTTCTTTCCCATGTTTCCTAGCAACAAAGTCTCTTTTATCATAACGTTGATTCTTTGATTGTGGGTTATCAAGATCAACAATAGGTTCAATTTCTACATCATTATCATTACTAGGTTGAGCATCATCATGAACATCATCATTAATATTTTTACTAGGATCATGTTCATTACTAGATTGTGTTTCAGCATCAGACATAGGGATATCATTTGGATTATCTGGTGGTTCAGAAATAGGTTCACTAGAAGTTTGCACAGTTCTATCATTTTTCTTCTTCTTCTTTTTAGAAGAACTAGGAACATCAATATTATTTCTCTGAGAATCTTGCTCGATTCTCTTAGGGTGGCCTTTAGGATACAAAGGTTCCTGAGTCATTCTACCAGTTCTAGTAGCCACTCTAACATCATAATCATTTTTCTTACTATTCATTTCATGGAGCAATTCTTTTTGAGCTTTAAGTACTTGTTCTACTTGAGTGGTAACCATAGAAGCATGTTTGCTAACAAGTTTAAGTTCACCTCTAATATTAGCCATATAATCACCCAAGCATCTAATTTTATAAGCATTCTCTTTGAATTGTCTACCAAAATAAGCATTAAAGTCGTCTTGCTTAATCATAAAGTCATCAAACTCATCCAAGCACGGACTAGCAATTTTAGTAGGAGGGACTTCAGCTTTATCATATCTATAGAGAGAATTTACCTTTCCTACCTCTGTCGGGATATCGGGATCAGGAGGTTCTTCAGTAAATAAGTGATCAAGTTCATATGTTTCCTTGACAAGCGGTAGATTAAGACCATGTATTTCTTCAATAGGAGGTAAATTCTTAACATCTTCGGCTTTAATGCCTTTTTCTTTCATAGATTTATTTGCCTCTTGCATATCTTCGGGACTGAGAAATAGAACACCTCTCTTCTTCGGAGTTGGTTTAGGAATAGGATCATTAATTGGAGCGGGAGCTGGCTCAGGAGGTGCCCAATTATTTTCATTTGTCAACATATTATTCAATAGAATTTCAGCTTCATCCGGTGTTCTTTCCCTGAAAAGAGAACTAGCACAACTATCCAGGTAATCTCTAGAAGCATTGGTTAGTCCATTATAAAATATATCAAGTATTTCAGGTTTCTTAAGAGGATGATCAGGCAAAGCATTAAGTAACTTGAGAAGCCTCCCCCAAGCTTGTGGGAGACTCTCTTCTTTAATTTGCACAAAATTGTATATTTCCCTCAAAGCAGCTTGTTTCTTCTGAGCAGGGAAATATTTAGCAGAGAAGTAATAAACCATATCCTGGGAACTACGCACACAACTAGGGTCAAGGGAATTAAACCATATCTTAGCATTACCCTTTAATGAGAACGAAAATATTTTGAGTATACAAAGGTAACGCGATCTCTCATTATTAGTGAACAGGGCAGCTATATCATTTAACTTAGTAAGACGTGCCACAACAGTTTCATATTCATAGCCATAAAACGGATCAGATTCAACCAAGTAATTACATCAAGATCAACAGAGAATTCATAATCTTTATCAGGAACACATATAGGTGAAGTAGCAAAAGTAGGATCGGGTTTCATTTTATTTCTAAGTGATTCTTTGTTCCATTTAATTAATAACCTCTTAAGCTCATATCTATCTCTGCAAGCTAAAATAGCTAAAGAAGCATCTTGATCAAAAAAATAACCTTCAGGAATAACATGCATATTTTCATAATCACTATCATCATCGTATTCAGTTTCATCAATTTCTCTTTCTCTAGCCCTATCAATTTGTTCTTCAAGAAATTCACTAAGGGGCACAGTAGTATCAGGCATAGAAGCAGTTTCATCATAAGTATCATGCATAGTAGAAGTGGCATCATCAATAACATGCGACATATCAGAACGAATAGCAGAAGCAGATGTAGGTGTCGCACACTTACTCATAACAGAAGGTGAATCAAGTGCAGAGCTAGATGGCAGTTCCTTACCTCCCCTCGTAGTTGCGGGATAGATCTTGGTTTTTGGATCTCTCAAGTTCTTCATAGTGTCCATCAGATATAAATCCCAAGTGACTCAAAGAATAGAGCTATGTTCACGGCAACGGCGCCAGAAAAAGGTCTTGATAACCACAAGTGTAGGGGATCGCAACAGTTTTTGAGGGTAGAGTATTTAACCCAAATTTATTGATTCGACACAAGGGGAGCCAAAGAATATTCTCAAGTATTAGCAGCTGAGTTGTCAATTCAACCACACCTGGAAACTTAGTATCTGTAGCAGAGTATTTAGTAGCACAGTAATATGATAGTGGTGGTAACGGCAACAAAAGTAAAGACAGCAAAAGTAATGTTTTTCGTATTTTGTAGTGATTGTAACAGTAGCAGCGGGAAAGTAAATAAGCATAAACCAGTATATGGAAAACTCATAGGCACCGGATCAGTGATGGATAATTATGCCGGATGCGGTTCATCATGTAACAGTCATAAAATAGGGTGACACAGAACTAGCTCCAGTTCGTCAATGTAATGTAGGCATGTATTCAGTATATAGTCATACGTGCTTATGGAAAAGAACTTGCATGACATCTTTTGTCCTACCCTCCCGTGGCAGCGGGGTCCTATTGGAAACTAAGGGATATTAAGGCCTCCTTTTAATAGAGAACCGGAACAAAGCATTAACACATAGTGAATACATGAAATCCTCAAACTATGGTCATCACCGGGAGTGGTCCCAATTATTGTCACTTCGGGGTTGCCAGATCATAACACATAGTAGGTGACTATAGACTTGCAAGATAGGATCTAGAACTCTCATATATTGATGAAAACATAATAGGTTCAGATCTGAAATCATGGCACTCGGGCCCTAGTGACAAGCATTAAGCATAGCAAATTCATAGCAACATCAATCTCAGAACATAATGGATACTAGGGATCAAACCCTAACAAAACTAACTCGATTACATGATAAATCTCATCCAACCCATCACTGTCCAGCAAGCCTATGATGGAATTACTCATGCACAGCAGTGAGCATCATGAAATTGGTGATGGAGGATGGTTGATGATGATGACGACGACAAATCCCCCTCTCCGGAGCCCCGAACGGACTCCAGATCAGCCCTCCCGAGAGGTTTTAGGGCTTGGCAGCGGCTCCGTATCGTAAAACGCGATGATTTCTTCTCTCTGTTATTTTTCTCTCTGAAAGCAAATATATATAGTTGGAGTTGGCGTCGGAGGTCAACAGGGGGCCCACGAGGTAGGTGGGCGCGCCCTAGGGGGGGGGGGGCGCCCCCCACCCTAGTGGAAAGGGTGTGGGCCCCCTGGTCTTCATATTTGGCGAGGATTTTTTTATTAGTTTTTCTAAGGTATTCCGTGGAGTTTCAGGACTTTCCGAGAATATTTGCTTTCTGCACATAAAACAACACCAAGGTAATTCTGCTGAAAACAGCGTCAGTCCAGGTTAGTTCCATTCAAATCATACAAGTTAGAGTCCAAAACAAGGGCAAAAGTGTTTGGAAAAGTAGATACGACGGAAACGTATCAGGGTCCAACCATGTCAAGCCCCCAGACCGCGAAGGGCCACGTAATGGGGATGGTTTGGAGGGTGGTGGGTGGCATGTGGCTTTGATTTGCAAAAAGCAGGCAACCGGTGCAGCGTTGGACCAAGTCCTGTGCGTCTGCCCAGGCCGTCGGCCAATAGAATCCTGTACGGAAGGCCTTGCTTACAAGAGCCCGGGCTGCGGCGTGGTGACCGCCGAGTCCGGCGTGAAGAATTTCTGCCAAAAGGTTCCACCCTTCCTCTTCGGAGATGCACCTTTGAAGAACTCCGGTAGTGCTTTTTTATACAGTTCTCCATCATGGACCCTGTAGGCCTTAGATCGCTGCACTATGCAGCGTGCCTCATTTTGGTCCTCCGGAAGTTCCTGCCTAGTTAGGTAGGCCAGGAATGGTTCTGTCCACGGGGCTATGATGGCCATTATTACATGGGCTGAAGGTGTTGTTTCAGTGGCAGAGCTTCCGATTATGTCAGAGTGTTCGGTATCGAGTGTTGTGGCCGGGTCCGGACTAACATTGCAGGTGTTCCCCTCCCGTACCACGGATGGCTTAAACAACCTCTCTAAAAAGATGTTAGGGGGACCGCATCGCGTTTTGCGCCGATGTGGGCGAGGATATCCGCCACCTGATTGTTTTCCGGAGCCACATGGTGAAATTCGAGACCATCGAACTGAGCTGACATCTTTAGGATGGCGTTATGATAGGCCGCCATCTTCGGATCCTTGGCATCAAAGTCTCCATTTATTTCGGATATTGCGAGGTTCGAATCCCCATGCACCTCCAGGCACTGAATGCCCATGGAAACTGCCATCCGAAGTCCATGTAACAGGGCTTCGTATTTGGCTGCATTGTTGGAGTCTGTATACAGTATCTGCAGTACTTATTGAACTGTATCTCCAGTTGGGGACGTCAGGATGACGCCAGCCCCCAGTCCAGCCAGCATTTTGGAGCCGTCGAAGTGCAAAATCCAATTGGAGTATGCGCCGTACTCTTTAGGGAGCTCGGTTTTCGTCCATTCGGCAACAAAGTCGGCCAATACTTGCGATTTAATGGCTCGCCGAGGTTTGTATGTTATGTCGAACTGGAGGAGCTCAATGGCTCATTTGGAAATCTGGCCCGTGGCATCGCGGTTGTTTATAACATCATTGAGTGGCACCTCTGAGGCTACTGTAATCGAACACTCTTGAAAGTAGTGTCACAGTTTCCGGGATGCCATGAATACCGCATAGGCTATCTTTTGATAATGTGGGTACCGTGATTTGCATGGAGTGAGGACAGTGGATACATAATATACCGGCTTTTGAAGAGGGAATTTATGTCCGTCCGCTTCTCGTTCGACGACGAGCACTGCGCTTACAACTTGATGAGTTGCCGCAATGTATAATAGCATTGGTTCGCCGATGTTTGGCGTGGCCAGGATTGGGTTGGTTGCCAGTATGGCTTTTATTTCTTCCAATCCGGCTGTGGCAGCGTCCGTCCACTCGAAGTGTTCGGTGCGCCAAAGGAGGCGCTAAAGGGGTAATGCCTTTTCTCCTAAGCGGGAGATAAAGCGACTTAGAGCCGCCACACATCCAGTTAACTTCTGGATTTGTTTGAGGTCTGTTGGGGTAGCCAACTGTGACAAAGCTCTGATTTTGGCCGGATTAGCTTCAATACCTCTACTGGAGACAATGAAACCCAGGAGTTTTCCGGCTGGTATGCCGAAATCGCATTTTTCCGGATTGAGGTTGATGTCATATGTTCGGAGGTTGTCGAATGTGAGCCTCAAGTCGTCTATCAGAGAGTCGACGTGTTTGGTTTTGACGACCACATTGTCTACGTACGCCTCTATAGTTTTGCTGATTTGTTTCTCCAGACATGTCTGAATCATGCACTGATATGTTGCGCCGGCGTTTTTGAGCCCAAAAGGCATTGTGTTGAAACAGAAGGGACCGTATGGTGTGATGAATGCCATTGCGGCTTGGTCGGACTCCGCCATCTTGATTTGGTGGTAACCGGAGTATGCGTCGAGGAAACACAATGACTCATATCCTGAAGTAGCATCCATGATTTGATCGATGCGGGGGAGGGGGAAGGGATCCTTTGGGCAAGCTTTATTGAGGTCCTTGAAATCGACACAAAGGCGCCAGGATTTATCCTTCTTTGGTACCATCACCAGGTTTGCTAGCCAGTCCGGGTGTTTTATTTCTCTGATGAATCCGGCCTCCAATAACTTGGCTAGTTCCTCTCCCATGGCCTATCTCTTAGGTTCGGAGAAATGCCGAAGAGCTTGCTTGACCGGCTTGAATCCCTTTAGGATATTGAGGCTATGCTCGGCCAGCCTGCGTGGGATTCCTGGCATGTCTGTGGGATGCCAGGCGAATATGTCCCAATTCTCGCGCAGGAACTCTTGTAGTGCGGCATCCACGGCAGGGTTTAACTGTGCCCCGATGGAGGATGTTTTTGTATGGTCCGTTGGGTGGACATGGAATTTGATTATTTCATCCGCTGGTTTAAAAGAGGTGGACTTGGATCTCTTGTCGAGTATCGCGTCGTCCCTGTCCACTTTGGAGCATAGCGTGGTTATTCCTTGGTCGAGAGGGCTTCGGATAATGCCTCGAGGGCCAGTGCGGCTGTTTTGTTTTTGGCGCGGAGTGCTGTGTCCGGATCACTGGCGAGAGTGATGATTCTGTTGGGCCCGGGCATTTTGAGCTTCATGTACCCATAATGGGGTATGACTTGGAAGATCGTGAACGCCTCACGTCCTAAAAGGGCGTGGTATCCACTGCTAAACGGGGCCACTTGAAATGTAATTTCTTCGGACCTATAGTTCTCTGGCGTATCGAATACCACATCTTGTGTGATTTTCCCAGCACATCGTGCTTCCCGACTGGGTATGATTCCCCTGAAGGTTGTGCTACTTTTCTCAATGCGGTTCCAGTCTATTTCCATTTTTTGAAGAGTTTCCTCATAGATGAGGTTTAATCTGCTGCCGCCGTCCATGAGTAGTTTGGTGAGTCGAAAGCCGTCCACGATTGGACTGAGGACCAGTGCGGCTAGTGCTCGGGCTGTTCGGAATTTAGGTTCATCGCTGGCATTGAAGGTAATAGCCGTGTCACTCCATGGATTTATTGCTGCTACGTGGCAGATTTCGGCCATGCTGCGGAGTGTTTGCTTGCGCCTATTATTTGACGCGAAGGTCTCAAAGACTGTTAACACCGTATTGTTATCCACGGGATGGTGCTCTATGGCATTTGGGATAAGAAGATCCTCACCACTTTTGGCCACCTGTCGGAGTATCCAACATGCTCTAAGGCTGTGCGTTGGTATTGTATCCGCTGTGCTATGAATTTTGCAGGGTCCGTTTAGCCATCCCTCCAATACAGTTCCGTGCCCTGTAGAGGGTTTTTGCTTCTTTGTAATGAACTCGGGTGTCTTATGATAGTGCACCCTTTTACCACGGACTGGGTACATATACGGAGCCGGATTATCCCAAAATTTCATTTCGGTTTTCCAGGCGCTTTCTATCGCACAGTACTTTCGTACTATGGATGCCAAGTCGGCGAAGCGTGATATGTCACGGTGACTTATGGCGTTAAGGATTCCCTTGTCCGTGCAGTTATTGTAGAAAAGTGAGATTGCGTCTTCCTCGCGGTAGTCCTTAACCTTGTTCATCCCAAGGAGGAATCTGGCCCAATAATGATGTACTGTTTCATGGGGCTCTTGCCTAATGTGGGAAAGATCGTTTATGTCTGGGTGGGTGGGTGGATTTGAGTCCGGACCCCTACCCGATCTGAGACCCAGGGGCCGAGGGGTTTCCGATCTTGGAAGTTCTGATTCCGGTATGTTACCCAATGAGTCTGGCCCGCTGCCTGACTCTAGGTTCAAGGTTTGGGTGATGTCCTCCCGTAAACGGGTATCCAGCTCAGAGAGCTCAGGAATTCGGACATAGTTAGTCTTCATGATAGAGGGAGAATTTCTGCATTGTTCCTCCACCACCGCAACATGATGGGTGACCGGTGGAGAGTTAATCTGCCTTCGATCAGGTTTAAGCCCAATCTGATCATAGTCCGTAGCGACTCCCAAGGCGGCGATGCGATCCAAGAGTTCGTTTAGGGAGGAGAGCTCCATTGGATCCATCTGCTCGGCGAATTCTGAGCCGATGTGGAGGCTGTTTTTGATGACCCGAGAAGTCATCGTCGGTGCAGCGGCCAAACAGGCGGTCATGATGAAACTGCCTAGCCGGAGAGTTTGGCCGACAACCAGAGCTCCCCCAGCGGTAATGTTGTTTTTAACAACGAGATGAGGCATCCTTCCTTACGGCGACGTCACGGAGGAACTCTCAATGAGAGCACCAATGTCGGTGTCAAAACCGGTGGATCTCGGGTAGGGGGTCCCGAACTGTGCGTCTAAGGCGGATAGTAACAGGAGGTAGGGGGCACGATGTTTTACCCAGGTTCGGGCCCTCTGGATGGAGGTAAAACCCTACGTCCTGCTTGATTTATTCTTGATGATATGAGTATTACAAGAGTTGATCTACCACGAGATCGGAGAGGCTAAACCCTAAAAGCTAGCCTATGGTATGATTGTCTGTTGTCCTACGGACTAAAACCCTCCGGTTTATATAGACACCAGAGGGGGCTAGGGTTACATAAGGTCAGTTACAAAGGAGGAGATATACATATCCGTATCGCCTAGCTTGCCTTCCACGCCAAGTAGAGTCCCATCCGGACACGAGACGAAGTCTTCCATCTTGTATCTTCATAGTCCAACAGTCCGGCCAAAGGATATAATCCGGCTGTCCGGATACCCCTAATCCAGGACTCCCTCACAGCTCAGTCCTCTTCTTCAATTCAAGTGGTAGCTAAGCAACAGAAGTTCTGGTTGCCTCCTCCTCCTCCGTTCTGTCATCCCTACCAGCAGAAGAGTAAAGGTGGAAATGGATCTTCCCACCCACCCAACCCAGGCTATCAGAATAAAGCTCAGTCTCATACTCCAAGGTCAAGTGCTCCTTATCACCGCCCGCTCTCAGGGGTTACTTGCAACAAGTGTCAGCAGAAAGGGCACTATGCAAACAAATGCTTCAACCACATGCGCCTTCTGCCTCCTCCTCCCGTGAGATCTGCCAGCAATGCAATGGTCAAGAATAATCCCAAGCATGCTAAGGTCAACTTGATGAACGCAGCTCAGGCAGAGGATTCTTCAGAAGTGATCATGGGTAACCTTCCAATTAACTCCATTCCTGCTAAAGTCTTATTTGATACTGGTGCATCGCATTGTTTCATGTCAATACCGTTTTTTGCCAAACATGACTTCAACACTTCACTTTTGGTTAAACCCATGGTTGTCTTTTCTCCGGGTAAACGTTTGAGCTCTAGCATGATAGCTCCTGATGTGTCAATCGAGACAAGCGACTATAGATTTCTAGCTTCTCCAATTGTTCTTTGTGACTCTGATATTGATCTAATTCTCGGCATGGACCCGCTTTCTAAGCACAAGGCTTAGCTTGATTGTGCGGCCAGACAGATTCAATTGACACGCTCGTCTGAGGATGTGATCATCTATGCCGCTCACGACGAAACCATTCAGCTGTTTTCTCTCAATGAGAAGGGCGAGTTGAATGCCATCTCTCAGATTCCACTCGTTTGTGAGTATCAAGACGTCTTTCCAGAAGAGCTTCCAGGAATGCCTCCTCACCGTCCAGTTGAATTCGTTATCGATCTTGAGCCTGGCACGAAACCTGTTTGCAAGCGTCCTTACAAGCTTGGACCAGAAGAGTTGAAGGAGTTGAAGAAACAACTCGATGAACAAGAGCGTATGGGTCTGATCAGACCGAGTTCATCTCCATGGGGTTGTGGTGTTCTTTTTGTCAAGAAGAAGGATGGCACGGAATGAATCTGCGTCGACTACGGCCCATTGAACAAGAAGACAATAAAGAACAAGTACCCACTTCCCAACATCAATGAGCTTTTCGAGCAACTTAAAGGTGCCCAAGTATTCTCCAAGCTTGACCTCAGTATGGGTTATCATCAGATTCGCATTCGTGAACCAGATATTCCCAAGACAGCATTCAAAACAAGCTATGGTTCTTATGAATATACTGTCATGTCTTTCGGCCTTGTCAATGCTCCTCCAACGTTCTCTCGCATGATGAACTTCATCTTCAACCCTTACACAAATGATTTCGTCCTGGTGTATCTCGATGATATATTGGTCTTTTCCAAGAATAAGGAGGATCATGCCAAGCATTTGAGATTGGTACACGACAAACTCAGAGAACATCAATTCTATGCGATGTTTTCAAAGTGTGAGTTCTGGCTTGATGAGGTCCTCTACCTTGGCCATATCATCTCCGCCAAGGGCATAGTTGTTAATACTGAGAAGGTCTCTGCAATTGTGAATTGGGAACCGCCTCAGTATGTCAAGAAGCTCCGCTTTTTCCTTGGGCTTGCAAGCTATTGTCAAAGATTCATTGAGAATTAATCTAAGATTGCAAAGCCTCTTTCCAACCTCCTCCATAAGCATGCCAAGTATGTGTGGACGCCTGAATGTGACATTGCTTTCAACACCCTCAAAGAGAAGCTAGTTATAGCACCTATTTTGACTCCTCCTGATGAATCCAAACCGTTTGAGGTTTTCTGTGATGCCTCCCTGCAAGGTCTCGGTGCTGTGTTAATGCAAGAGAAGAAAGTTGTGGCCTATACCTCTCATCAGTTGAAGTGCAACGAAAAGAACTACCCCACTCACGACCTCGAGTTGGCAGCAGTTGTCCATGCTCTATTAACTTGGAGACATCTCTTGTTGGGAAGGAAAGTGGACATCTTCACGGATCATAAGAGCCTCAAGTACATCTTCACTCAAACCAACCTCAACCTCAGGTAGACTCGTTGGGTCGAAATGATTCAAGAATACAATCGGAGTATTGAATATACTCCAGGCAAGGCCAATGTCGTTGCAAATGCTTTGAGCAGGAAGGCTTACTGCAACAGCTTAATTTGCAAGCCCTTCCAACCGGACCTTTGTGAAGCTTTCCGCAAACTGAATCTCCAAGTTGTTCCTTAAGGCTTTCTTGCCAACCTCCAAGTCTCTCCTACTTTGGAAGATCAAATTCGTGAGGCACAACTTCTTAATGCCATGATAAAGAAGGTGAAAAATGGGATTGCCAAGAGCCAACCCAAGTACAAGTGCTATCGCCTTGATGACAAAGATACTCTATTCTTCGAGGATCGAATTATGGTTCCTAAGGGTGATCTACGTAAAGTCATTATGAATGAGGCTCACAATTCCCTTCCACCCATTTATCCTAGAAGTACGAAGATGTACCATGACCTCAAGCAGTCATATTGGTGGACTCGAATGAAGCGAGAAATTGCTCAGTTCGTGAATGAATGTGATGTCTGCAGAAGAGTGAAAGCAGAACACCAACGGCCAGCTGGTCTCCTCCAACCTCTTGCCATTCCAGAATGGAAGTTTGACCATATTGAGATGGACTTCGTGACTGGATTTCCCAAGTCCAAGCATTGAAATGATGCCATCTTCATTGTCATTGACAAGCTCACTAAAGTGGCTCATTTTCTTCCTATCAAAGAATATATCACAGCAGCTCAGTTGGCAGAGCTATACACCTCCAGGATTGTCTCCTTGCATGACATTCCGCAATTGATATCTTCAGATCATGGAAGCATCTTCACTTCTAAGTTCTGGGACTCCTTCCAGAAGGGCATGGGCACCAACATTCGGTTCAGCACAACCTTCAATCCTCAAACAAGTGGACAAGTCAAGCGAGTCAATCAAATTCTTGAAGATATGCTCAGGGCTTGTGTCTTTTCCTTTGGTATGAAGTGGGAAGATTGTCTTCCATATGCCGAGTTCTCCTACAACAACAGTTTCCAAACGAGTTCGTACAAGGCCCCATTCGAGATTCTCTATGGCAGAAAGTGTCGTACTCCTCTTAATTGGTCAGAGACTGGTGAACGCCAACTTCTTGGCAATGACTTAATCACAGAAGCTGAAGAAATGTGTAAAGTCATCCGCGAAATTCTCAAAGCCGCACAATCATGCCAGTAGAGTTACTATGATAGCAAGCATCGTCACCTGGCTTTCGAGATCGGAGACCATGTCTACATCCGCGTCTCTCCAAAGAAAGGCACTCGTCACTTAGGTATAAAAGGGAAGCTTTCCCCTAGATACGTGGGTCCTTTCAAGGTCATTGGCAAAAGAGGCGATCTCGCCTATCAACTGTAGCTTCCGTCCAACTTCGCAAATGTGCACGATGTGTTTCACATGTCACAGCTTCGCAAGTGCTTCAAGACTCCTGACTGCACCATCAACTTCGAAGAGATTGATCTCCAAGAAGACCTGTCTTATCATGAGCATCCCGTTGCTATTCTTGAAGAAACTGAGCGCAAGACTCGCAACAAGTCTATCAAATTCCTGAAAGTGAAGTGGTCACATCATTCCGACCGAGAAGCCATCTGGGAATGCAAGGATCACCTCCGTTCTGAATATCTGGAGTTCTTTTAGTCCTAGATCTCGGGACGAGATCCTTTCATAGTGGTGGAGTGTTGTAACGCCCCGGATGTAACTTGCCATATTTGTACTCCGACTTTGCCATTTTCGGCTTTAAGTTATGAGATTCCCTTAGTGGTTGGGTTTGTCTTCATTTTGCATTTTGTTCATGTCATGCATTTCATATCATGTCATCATGTGCATCGCATTTTCATACGTGTTCGTCTCATGCCTCCGAACATTTTCCCCGTTGTCCGTTTTGCAATCCGACACTCCCACGTGCTCCGGCATCCCCCTTTTGTCTCTTTTCGTGAGCGGCTGGTAAACGTTCTCGGAATGGAACGAGATTTTCCAAGCGGCCTTGGTACACCACCGGTAGACCGCGTGTCAAATTTCGTGTCATTTGGAGTCTGTTTGATGCTCCAACAGTTAACCGGGGAACCGTAAAGGCCTCGTGTGTGTTGCATCCCAACTCCTCTCCAAAACAGCCCAATAACCCTTCCAAACCACTCCCATGTACTCCGCCATCGGATCAAGATCGCGTGGGCGAAAACTACACTCCATTTGGACACTCCTACCTCCTCCTAGCTATATAAATGTGACCCCCTCCGAATTTTTCGGGTCCAAACCCTAGTCTAGCTCCTCCCGCCGCCACCAGACATGTCCGGCCTCGCCGGACGGGAGCCACCGCCGCCCGCGGCCAATCAGGCCTCGCCACCTGTCGCCTCCGCCGCCACCCTACGCCGCCGGCCTGCAGGCCCGGAGCAGGCCCTCCGAGCCCGCACCGCCCTCGCGCCTCCTCCCGTGCGCCCCGCCGACAGTCACCCGCGTCACCTCCCGCGCCGTACCCGAATCAGGCCCGCAGGGCCCGTCCGCCGCCTGCGCCTCCCTGCGGCTCCCTGCGGCTCCTCGCGCCGGTCGCCGCCCGGGAGCTTCACCGCCACCTCGCCCGCTGCTCGCCACCACCTTACCTGCCACCTCACCGCTGGTCGCCGCCCCACCGTCGCGAGCCCCGCCGCCGAGCCGGAGATCTGCCGTCGCCCGTGGCCACCGGCTCCCCGCACCTTCCCGCCTCTTCTCTGGCCAGATCCAGCCGCGGGAGGGCCGGATCTGGTGAGGCGCAACTCCGGAGACCACTGCCTCCCTCTTCTCCGGCCAGCTCCTTCCGGCTAACCTTGGATTGTGTGCAAACCCTAGATACCGTTGACTTTTGCGAGGTCGTTTTCCCACTAAGTTTTTCCCCCTCATGTTTTTATGCCCCTGTTCATTGCATCATAACTCCATGACCGTAGATCTGTTTCATGTGCATGATATATCAAAATGTTCATTGGGAGATGCTCTTCATTTCATTCCATTGTGACATGCTTGTTTGAGTCCATCAGGATGCCCAAATCATTGCCGCAAGAGTGCTATAAATTGTTATTTGCTGTTACTTATCAGAGTATGTTGATTTGTCATTTTTGTCACATTTGTTGTGTGCATGTTATGGGCATGAGCTCTTCATGTGTTTTTATCTATGCCATGCCATCTTTGCAAGGGTGTTTGCCATGTATTTTTTGATCAATGTGGTGACTAGCACAAGAATGCAAAGTAGCCTTCGTGATATTGCTGATTTCATGGACTTAGGATTTTGCTAAGTCCTTGCTCTGCTGTTATTTTTATGCCATGTAAACATGATGCTACAGTGAGATCCATGATTGTTTTCAGTACCTTCAGTAAGGATGATTTGTAAATATGGTTATGCTCTATCCATCCAGGCCCCTTTTTGCAATTATGGAGTGCCCTAGCATGTCTTAATCTTGGTCTACGTTTGCTATAAAATGTTCCTGGCAGATTGTTTACATGTTAATCAATTTTGCCATGGTTGTTGTAGTTGATCCATGCATGCTATGAACTTGCTCTTGCCATGGTTAGCTTCATGAACATGTCTTCTTGCTGATGCTATGCTTTTTTTTGTCATGCAATGCCTTGTGGTGAGTGAATCGAGCTCGCAAAGATGCCTTCATAACTCTGTTTATGCCATGCTTAGTTTTCTGCCAAGTCTGAATCTGTTTATAAAACTTGCTATGTTTACATGGGTGCCATCATATCTTCTGTGCCATTTTGGCTCAGGGCCAGTAAGGGACTTTTGTTCTATGCATCTAGTAGATTCATGCCATGCCTTTGTTTGCTATGATATGTTCATGTAGCAAGTTGTTTGCTTGCTCTAAACATTGCTTCCTGATGTTATTCCTGGCATGTTAGTATTTTCACCAAGTCTGTGAAGCTGATATCTTTTGCACTTTTGCCATGCTTGTTTGAACCTGTTATAGTTTGATTTAGCCATAGCTCAGTGTTCATGTTTTGTCAAGAATCTTGAGTAGACCAGTACCATGTGCTTTGTTCCTATGTTGGAGTGCAGCAGTGTTTTCTTGTTGCATTCTAAATGGCACCGTGCTGTTAATCGCAGAATTGTAACATTCTTGTTTTGCTTGCCATTTGCAAACCGTGCATCCGATTCCAGTGGTCTTTATATCGATTTCGACCGAAATCATCTCATCATTCCAGCAGCAAACTTGGTTTGCCAAGCTGATGATAAAAATACCAACGGAAAAGTAAATAAGCGAAGAACAATATATGGAAAGCTCGTAAGCAATGGATCGGTGATGGAGAATTATGCCAGGTGCGGTTCATCATGTAACAGTCATAACCTAGGGTGACACAGAACTAGCTCCAGTTCATCGATGTAATGTAGGCATGTATTCCGAATATAGTCATACATGCTTATGGAAAAGAACTTGTATGACATCTTTTGTCCTACCCTCCCGTGGCAGCGGCGTCCTAGCGGAAACTAAGGGATATTAAGGCCTCCTTTTAATAGAGTACCGAAACAAAGCATTAACACATAGTGCATACATGAACTCCTCAAACTGTGGTCATCACCGGTAATTATCCTGATAATTGTCACTTCGGGGTTAACAGATCATAACACATAATAGGTGACTATATACTTGCAAGATAGGATCAAGAACTCTCACATATTGATGAAAACATAATAGGTTCAGATCTGAAATCATGGCACTCGGGCCCTAGTGACAAGCATTAAGCATAGCAAAGTCATAGCAACATCAATCTCAGAACATAGTGGATATTAGGGATCAAACCCTAACAAAACTAACTTGATTACATGATAAATCTCATCCAACCCATCACCGTCCAACAAGCCTACGATGGAATTACTCATGCACGGCGGTGAGCATCATGAAATTGGTGATGGAGGATGGTTGATGATGATGATGGCGATGGATTCGCCTCTTCGTAGCCCCGAACAGACTCCAGATCAGCCCTCCCAGAAGAGTTTAGGGCTTGGCAGCGGCTCCGTGTCGTAAAACGTGATGAATCCTTCTCCCTTGTTTTTTTCTCCCCGAAAGTGAATATATGTAGTCAGTGTTGAGGTCGGTGGAGCGTCAGGGGGCCCACGAGGCAGGGGGCATGCCCAGGGGGGTAGGGCGCGGCCCCCACCCTCGTGGACACGTGGAGGCCCCCCTGACGTTGTTCTTCCTTCCAGTATTTTTTTATATATTCCAAAATGATTCTCCGTTGATTTTCAGGTCATTCCGAGAACTTCTATTTCTGCACAAAAATAACAACATGGAAATTCTGCTGAAAATAGCGTCAGTCCGGGTTAGTTCCATTGAAATCATGCAAGTTAGAGTCCAAAACAAGGGCAAAAGAGTTTGGAAAAGTAGATACGACCGAGACGTATCAATGAATAGGAGCCCATGGATGAATAGTCGCAGGTGGAGGCTGCAGGAGGTCGACGATGGATGAACAGTAGTCCGTGGAGGCTGGAGGAGGTCGACGGTGGAGATGAACAATATCCCATGGAGTCCCGTTTTGCAATACGCCATACCCCTCCTGATGAACATGACCCCCGTTTCGACCGTAGCGCTCCAACACAAGTCTGTTTCCTCAGTTTTGTAGTATGCCACATCCCTCCTGATCAACAGGACTGTGTTTCGACCGTAGGAGGTCCAAGAGAAGTCTGTTTCCTCCGTTTTGTGGTACGCCAGACCCCTCCCGATGAAAAGAATCCTGCTTTGATGTGGCCAGTCGAACACAAGGCCGTTTCCTCCGTTCTGTGGTATGCCAGGCCTCGTTTCGATCGGCTATTCCGTCCAAGCCGGTTGGCTCCTGATGAACACGACGCATTTTGACCCAGTCGGTTGCCTCCCGATGAAAAGGACGCTGTTTCTCTCTTCCGACCCAGCCGGTTCACTGCCTGATGAACAGGACGCCATTGCTGCCGTCCGTTGCCTCTCCACGTACACAAGCCCACCCTGCCCGTATGTACGTACGTGGCCGTATTTTTTGCCCTGTGGTTGTATGTACGTGTATGGGACTTAGATAGGACTGTGTGAACTGCTATGTTGGGTGCTCTACAATGACATGTGTCGCTACTTACTCGGCCACGGTTCATACTTGCAGAGAGACTGATCGACCAGTACGTGCGTACACGTTCACGACCAGACAGACAACGCTACGTACGCTTTGACCAGGTGGGTCCCAGTGGTCAGGGAAAATAAGGACGCACTTCCTGGCGTGTGAAGATATAGCTACTCGGTCCCAACTGTCAGGGGGAGGAATCGTTTTTATTTTGCGAGTAATAAGGAGACATTTCCTTGTGTTCGAAGATGTAGCTGATGGGTCCACCAGTCAGCCGCACTGCCTAAAGTACTCTTCTGATGGCTGTCCTCCGTTTACCATGTTGAACACGCGATGCCGAGATCACCAAGGCAGTGGACGACGGCAAGCCCTAGGAAAGGAATGACGCGGAGGCGGGGAAGATGCGGTAGTGGATGCCCACGGGGAGGGGAGTACGTGGGTTGACTGCTTCGGCTGTGGTGTGAGGCTGCCGTCGCCGGAGAATAACAGGAGGTGTGGGTGTGTTGTGATGCCCAGATAATTAAGCTACAGTAACCCTCTACTAATGATGCAACGTCACCACTGTTACGGTACTAAACTCACTCTGATTCAAATCCCATTCGAATTCAGAATTCAACGTCAAGTCAAACGGTAAAACTTTACAAATATTTAAACTAAAATGTTCGGGTTGTGCCAAATAATCCATACTAAATATTGCAGAAGAAACCACACTTATTTATAGTATTAAATTGCACTATAATAAGTAAAACAGCGACTAAACTATTATTTAGAAGCTCTTAAAATAATAAACGAATACAAACTACTGTATTTAATGCGTTGAAATATTTGTGGCAGTGGCATAATTACATATACTAAATTAGGTACAACTTTTGTGTTTTTACTAAAACTAAAATAAATAGAAGCTGAGGCAAAAAAATAAATAAAAGGAAATTAAAAAAAAAACTAAAAGCTACACTGTGCACTTGTAGCCCAATGCTATAGTGTAGACCCAGGCCCACCACGGCCTTTTCCTCCTTTGTACAGAGAGGAGGTAGTGCCCGTGTGTGGCGTGCATCCACGCCCACCATGGCCTCATCTGTCGTCGTGTCGATCATCCACCGGCACCCCGAGGTGTATAAAGCCCTCCCCGACGCATCATACAAACCCTAGGCCAACCATTCATCCCTCTCGCTCGCCCCTTTCTTTTTCTTCATCGTCCGAGCGCGTGGTCGCCGCCACCACGTCGATCCCGCAGCCACCGGACTCACCTCGTCACTGCAACAAGTCCAGGAGCTCCGCAGTGTTCATCTACGTCCTCTACGCACCACCGTTTGAGCTAGAGGGGACAACATCGCCGGGATCGACTTCATCTACTTCCTTCGGTCGTCTGCTGTAACGCCCACGATGCGGCTATATCTCCCACATGTCGAAGAATGACTTAGAGGCATAACCGCATTGTAAGCAATGTCGCAAGTGGGGTAATCTTCACACAACCCATGTAATGAATAAGTAAAAGAGGTACATAGTTGGCTTACACTCGCCACGTCACACAATAGCATAAATATCATTACATTCATCCAGATACAATCAAGGTCCGACTACGGAACCAAAATAAAGACAAACCCCAAATGCATAATGTCCCCGATCGCCCCAACTGGGCTCCACTACTGATTGTCTGGAAAGGAAACGTGGTATTGTCTTGAGTCCTCATCAAACTCCCACTTGAGCTCAGTCGAATCTCCTGGTATGGTATCATCGGTCCCTGCATCTGGTTTTGAAGAATCTGTGAGTCACGGGGACTCAGCAATCTCACACCCTCGCGATCAAGACTATTTAAGCTTATAGGAAGGGTAAAAGGTATGAGGTGGAGTTGCAGCAAGCACTAGCATATATGGTGGCTAACATACACAAATGAGATGGAGAAGGGAGAAGGCAAGGCACGATCGAGAAACTATGATCAAGAAGTGATCCTAGAACAACCTATATTCCAGCATAACACGAGACCGTGTTCTCTTCCCGGACTCCGCCGAAAAGAGACCATCACGGACACACACCCTATTGATTCATTTTAATTAAGTTAAGTTTCAGGTTTTCTACAACCGGACATTAACAAATCCTTGCAGGGGTGTCCGAACTTATCCCATCACAAGCTCTCACGGTCAACGAAGGATATTCCTTCTCCTAGGACAACCCAATCAGACTCGGAATCTTGGTTACAAGACATCTTGACAATGGTAAAACTAAACCAGGAAAGCCACCCGAATGTGCCAACAAATCCTGATAGGAGCTGCACATATCTCGTTCTCAGGGCACACCAGATGGGCAAGCCGTCGGGTTGGCATGGACCTTGGTTGCCCAGGGGGTGCAGGACATCGCCCAGTTTGGACCAACACTTAGAGAAGCACTGGCCCGGGGGGTTTAAAATAAAGATGACCCTTGAGTCCGCGAAACCCAAGGGGAAAAGGCTAGGTGGCGAATGGTAAAATCAAGGTTGGGCCTTGCTGGAGGAGTTTTATTCAAGGCGAACTGTCAAGGGGTTCCCATTATAAGCCAACCGTGTAAGGAACGCAAAATCAAGGAACATAACACCGGTATGACGGAAACTAGGGCGGCAAGAGTGGAACAAAACACCAGGCATAAGGCCGAGCCTTCCACCCTTTACCAAGTATATAGATGCATTAAAGTAGACAAGATATAATAGTGATATCCCAACAATAAACATGTTCCAACAAGGAACAAACTCCAATCTTCACCTGCAACTAGCAACGCTATAAGAGGGGCTGAGCAAAGCGGTAACATAGCTAAACAACGGTTTGCAAGGACAAGGTGGGTTAGAGGTTTGACATGGCAATATGGGAGGCATGATAGGCAAGTGGTAGGTGTCGTAGCATAGGCATAGCAATAGAGCGAGCATCTAGCAAGCAAAGATAGAAGTGATTTCGAGGGTATGGTCATCTTGCCTGCATAGTTCTCCGAGTTGACGTTAGCTTGATCCTCGTAAGAGTACTCAACGGTTCCTCGATCACGTACTCGTCTCCCGGCTGTACCCAAAGCAAGACACAAACAAAGGGAACCACAATCAACCTCGGTGCAATGCACAAGCAACATGATGCAAAACATGTCATTATATGCGGGATGTGATATGCGATCCATATGCATGCTTCAGAAAGGAAAGATTGAATCTGGCCTCAACTTGGAGAACCAAGATAGCCACTGGAAATATGAGTTGATTTCGGTCGAAATCGATATAAAGATCACAGGAATCGGATGCACGGTTTGCAAATGGCAAGCAAAACAATAATGGCACAAAGCTGCGATTAACAGCACGAGGCCATCTAAATGCATCAAGAACAACAAGCTACTGCGCTCGAACATAGCAACAAAGCACATGGCAGGGATCTACTCAAGATGCTTGACAAAAGAAGAACACTGAGCTACAGCTAATTCATGCAAAAGCAGGTTCAAACAAGCATGGCAAAAGTGCAAAAGATAACAGGTTACAGACTTAGTGAAAATAACATGTCAGGAATTTAACATCAGGAAGCAATGTTTAGAGCAAGATGACAATATGCTACAGGAACATATCATGGCAAAGCAAGGCATGGCATGAAGCTACTCAAAGCGTACAAAAAAGTCCCGTACTGACCATAAGCCAAAGGGGATCAGAAAATACAATGGCAACCATGAGAACATAGCAACTTTCGTTAACATATTCAGACTTGGTAGAAAACTGGAACATCGCAAAACAGATTCGCGTAGGCATGTTTACAAGCTCAATGCACTCACCACAAGGCATTGCATGACAAACTAAGCATACACCCAGCAAGTAGACATGGCATAGAAGCTAAACATGGCAAGAACAACCTCATAGCATGCACGGATCAACTACAACAACCTCGGCAAAATTGCTTAACACGTAAACGATCTACCAGGAACATTTTATAACAAAAGTAGAGCAAGAATGAGTCATTCTAGGGTGCTCCACAATTGCAAACAAATACATGGATGGATAGATCATAACATTACCTCAAAATCATCCTTACTGAAATGCTCAAAAGAGGCATGGATCACTCTCTAGCAACAAGAATACATGGCATAAAAATATTAACAGGGCAAAGACTTAGAAGAAATCTAAGTACTTGAAATCAGTAACATCATGAGAGCTACTTTGCATGCTTGTGATAGTCACCACAAATATCACAAAAATACATGGCATACACCCCTGTAAAGATGGCATGGCATACTTGAAAACACATGTAGGGCTCAAGTTCATAGGAGGCACACATTAATCATGGCAAAAATGACAAATGTCCAATTAGTGATAAGAATCTGAAACTAACAACACATAGAACTCTTGCAACATCATTTAGGGCATCAAGATGAACTCAAATGAACATGGTACAATGGAATGAAATGAAGTACTCATCGAGACGAACAATTTGATATGCTACATGCCCAAAACGGAGCCACAGATGCAAAATTATGATGTGATGAAGTATGCTAAAATTACTAGGACTTAGGGCAAAATTAGGTCAACCCTCGAGTTCCAGATCTGGATCGGGAACGGTCTCTGAGGTTCATCGGAGGGGGCTCGCCGGAGACGCGCCGGGGTGGACGGAGGTGGCCGGAATGGACGGGGCCGGCCGGATTTGGGGTCGGGGCGGCGCGGCGGCGAGGAAGGGGACCGCAGGCGCGGTCACCGGCGTGGGTGG
>NC_057803.1:244987606-244993852 GCF_018294505.1 Triticum aestivum
ACGAGGCAGCGCGGCGGCCGGCGAGGAGGAAGGCGCGGCAGCGCGGCGACGCTCGGGCGGCTCAGCGAGTCGAGGAGGCGCGGGGGCGGCGTGGGCCTCGGGGCCCCGATTTGGGCTGCCCGGGCCAGCGGCGGAGAGGACGGCGGCGTGCCACATGGCAGTGTGTGAGTGGCGGCGGCGACGATGTCCGGCGCGCGGAGAGGAGCGGGGCTAGGGTTAGTGTGGAAATGATCCGGGATTTGGATGGGGTGCACAAATTTATACCTAGAGGGAGCTAGGAGACTCCAAATTGAGCATGTGTTTCGGCCACACGATCGTGATCGAACGACCGAGATGATGGAGGGGGTTTAGGTGGGTTTTGGGCCACTTTGGAGATGTGTTGGGCTGCAACACACACGAGGCCTTCACGGTTCCTCGGTTAACCGTTGGAGTATCAAACGATGTCCAAATGGCACGAAACTTCACAGGCGGTCTACCGGTAGTAAACCAAGGCCGCATGACAAGTCTCGGTCCAATCTGAGAACGTTTAACATCCGCACACGAAAAGAGGTAAAAGGGAACACCGGAGGACATAGGAGCACCGGAATGCAAAACGGGCAACGGGGAAAATGCTCGGATGCATGAAACGAACACGTATGCAAATGCGATGCACATGATGACATGATATGAGATGCATGACAAAGACAAAAGCGACCCGGAGAAAAAAACCCGACAACTAGGAAATATCATAACTTAGTGCCGGAAATGGCAAGAGTTGGAATACAAATATGGCAGGTTACATATGGGGCGTTACAACACTCCACCACTACGAAAGGATCTCGTCCCGAGATCTAGGTCTGGAAAAACTCCGGATATCCGGAACGGAGGTGGTCCTCGAGTTCCCAGGTGGCTTCACGGTCGGAATGATGTCACCACTTCACTTTTAGGAATTTGATAGACTTGTTGCGAGTCTTGCGCTCAGTTTCTTCAAGAATAGCAACGGGATGCTCATGATAAGACATGTCTTCTTGGAGATCAATCTCTTCAAAGTTGATGGTGCGGTCAGGAGCCTTGAAACACTTGCGGAGCTGAGACACGTGAAACACGTCGTGCACGTTGGCAAAGTTGGATCGAAACTCAAGTAGATAGGCGAGATCGCCTCTTTTGCCAATGATCTTGAAAGGACCCATGTATCTAGGGGAAGCTTCCCTTTGATACCGAAGCGACGAGTACCTTTCATTGGAGAGACGTCGAGGTAGACGTGGTCTCCGATCTCGAAAGCCAAGTCATGATGCTTGCTATCATAGTAACTCTTCTGGCGCGATTGCGCGGCTTTGATATTTTCACGAATGACTTTGCACATTTCTTCAGCCTCTGTGATCAAGTCATTTCCAAGAAGTTGGCGTTCACCAGTCTCTGACCAGTTAAGAGGAGTACGACACTTTCTGCCATAGAGATTCTCGAATGGGGCCTTGCCCGAACTCGCTTGGAAGCTGTTGTTGTAGGAGAACTCGGCATATGGAAGACAATCTTCCCACTTCATACCAAAAAAATGACACATGCCCTGAGCATATCTTCAAGAATTTGATTGACACGCTCGACTTGGCCACTGGTTTGAGGATGAAAAGCTGTGCTGAAGCGGATGTTGGTGCCCATGGCCTTTTGGAAGGAATCCCAGAACTTGGAGGTGAAGATGCTTCCACGATCTGAATATATCAACTGTGGAATGCCGTGTAGAGAGACAATCCTGGAGGTATATAGCTCTACCAACTGAGCTGCTGTGATAGACTCTTCGATAGGCAGGAAATGAGCCACTTCAGTGAGCTTGTTGATGAGAACGAAGATAGCATCATTGCCACACTTGGACTTGGGAAACCCAGTCACGAAGTCCATCTCAATATGGTCAAACTTCCATTCTAGAATGGCAAGAGGTTGGAGGAGACCAGCTGGTCGTTGGTGTTCTGCTTTCACTCTTATGCAGACATCACATTCATTCACGAACTGAGCAATCTCGCGCTTCATTCGAGTCCACCAATAAGACTGCTTAAGGTCATGGTACATCTTTGTACTTCCAGGGTGAATAGAGAGGAGTGAATTGTGAGCCTGGCTCATAATGACTTTACGAAGGTTACCCTTAGGAACAACAATGCGATCCTCGAAGAATAGAGTATCCTTGTCATCAAGACGATAGCACTTGTACTTGGGTTGACTCTTGGCAATCCCAATCTTCACCTACTTCACCATAGCATCAAGAAGTTGAGCCTCATGAATCTGATCTTCCAAAGTTGGAGAGACTTGGAGGTTGGCCAGGAATCCTTGAGGAACAACTTGGAGATTGAGTTTGCGGAAAGCTTCACAAAGCTCTAGTTGGTAGGGCTTGAGAATCAAACTGTTGCAGTAAGCCTTCCTGCTCAAAGCGTCCGCAATTACATTGGCCTTGCCTGGAGTATATTCAATACTCGAATTATACTATTGAATCATTTCGACCCAACGAGTCTGCCTGAGGTTGAGGTTGGGCTGAGTGAAGATGTACTTGAGACTCTTATGATCAGTGAAGATGTCCACTTTCCTTCCCAACAAGAGATGTCTCCATGTTAAAAGAGCATGGACAACTGCTGCCAACTCGAGGTCATGAGTGGGGTAGTTCTTTTCGTTGGGCTTCAACTGGCGAGAGGTATAGGCCACAACTTTCTTCTCTTGCATCAACACTGCACTGAGACCTTGAAGGGAAGCATCACAGAAAACCTCGAACGGTTTGGATTCATCAGGAGGAGTCAGAACTGGAGCAGTGACTAACTTCTCTTTGAGGGTGTTGAAAGCGATATCACATTCAGGCGACCAGACATACTTCACATGCTTCTGGAGAAGGTTGGAAAGAGGCTTATCGATCTTAGAGAAGTTCTCAACGAACCTTCGACAATAGCTCGCGAGCCCAAGGAAGCTGCTGTAACGCCCTCGATGCGGCTATAGCTCCCACGTGTCAAGGCACGACTTAGAGGCATAACCGCATTGAAAGCAATGTCGCAAGTCAGGCAATCGTCACAACATCCCATGTAATATATAATAAAAGGCGAAGATACATAGTTGGCTTACACTCGCCACATCACATCAAAGTACATAAATAACACCCATCATACAAACACTCATGGCCCGACTACGGCGCCAAAATAGAAGAAAACCCAACATGCGACAAGGCCCTGAATCGAACCCCAACTAGGCACCAGTACTGATCATCAGGAAAAGACACGTAATATCGCTGAGAGTCTTCGTCAAACTCCCACTTGAGCTCGTACTCGTCACCTGGAGCGGAATCGCCTAGACCTGCATCTGGAGTTATAGTATCTGTGAGCCACAGGGACTCAGCAATCTCGCACCCTCGCGATCAAGACTATTTAAGCTTAAAGGAATGGTAAGGCAAATATATGTGAAGCTGCAGCAAGCGACTAGCAAGTATGGTGGCTATCTTATTCGCAAAAGAGAGCGAGAAGAGGAGGCAAAGCACGAGCGAGAATATAGAAGAACAACCTGCGCAAACATTACTCCAACACCGTGTCCACTTCCCGGACTCCGCCGAGAAGAGACCATCACGGTAACACACTCAGTTGATTCATTTTAATTAATTAAGATTCAAGTTATCTACAACCGGACATTAACAAATTCCCATCTGCCCATAACCGCGGGCATGGCTTTCGAAAGTTCAATCCCTGCAGGGGGGTCCCAACTTAGCCCATGACAAGCTCTCACGGTCAACGAAGGAATAGACCTCCTCCCAAGATGTTCCGATCAGACTCGGCATCTCGGTAACTCAAGACACTTCGACAGGTTAAAACAAGACCAGCAACGCCGCCCGAATGTGCCGACAAATCCCGATAGGAGCTGCACATATCTCTTTATCAGGGCACACTCAGATGAGACATCCTACGAGTAAAACCAACCCTCAAGTTTCCCCGAGGTGGCCTCGCAGTCTACTCGGTCGGACCAACACTCAGAGGAGCACTTGCCCGGGGGGGGGGGGGTTAAAATAAGATGACCCTTGGGCTCCGGTAACCCAAGGGAAAAAGAGGCTAGGTGGCGAATGGTAAAACCAAGGTTGGGCATTGCTAGAAAAGCTTTAATCGAGGCGAAATATCAAGGGGTTCCCATTATAACCCAACCGTGTAAGGAACGCAAAATCCGGGAACATAACACCGATATGACGGAAACTAGGGCGGCAAGAGTGAAACAAAACACTAGGAGAGAGGCCGAGCCTTCCACCCTTTACCAAGTGTATAGATGCATTAAGATAACATAGCAATGTAATGATATCCCAACAAGTAAATAAATGTTCCAACAAGGAACGGCTCCAATCTTCACATGCAACTAGCAACGCTATAAGAGGGGCTGAGCAAAGCGGTGACATAGCCAATCAACAGTTTGCTAGGACAAGGTGGGTTAGAGGTTCAACATGGCAATTGGGAGGCTAACAAGCAAAAGGTAGGCATCGTAGCATTGGCATAGAAAGAGCGAGCAAACTAGCATAGCCAAGATAGTAGTGATTTCGAGGGTATGATCATCTTGCTTGCACAGTTGTCAGAGTTGACTGGATCCTCGGTAGTGAACTCGTCTCTCGGTTCTACCCAAACAAGACAAACAAGCAACAAGGATACAATCAACCACGTGCAAGACCAAGCAATAAGATGAAATGATGATATGCTATGCGGGATGCGATGTGGGATGCAAAATGCAAGATATGACAGGAAATGCATGAACCTGGCCTCAACTTGGAATTCCAAGGGTGCCACTGGAAAGATGATATGAAATCGTTTGAAATGATATAAAGAACGCCGGAATCGGAGTTACGATTTGGAAATGGCAAGCGTTTTAAGATATGACACCGGTCTGCGATTTACAGCAAGTAGGCATCTAAATGCAACGAAATGAACATGCTACAGCCACCAAACATGACAAAAAAAAATGGCAGGGATGCACGCAAGATGCTTAACAAAAGAGTAGCACTGAGCCACGGCCAATTCATCCATTATGAGCTTCAAACAAGCATGGCAAAAACGCAAATGCAAAACAGATTCCAGACTTAGTGAAATTAACACTTGTCTGAAATTTCAGATCACGAAGCCCTCTTTGGAGCAGCAAAACAACATGAAACATGATCTGATTAAGACAAGTAAGAACATGGCATGGAGCTACTCAACAAGCTTAACAAAAGACCCAAAGTGACCTGGGGCCAAAAGAGTTCACAAAATATACTAACAGGCACACGAACATAGCAAAAACATAATCAATTTTCAGACTTAGTGAAAACTGAGACATGCTGAAATATAACTCACGAAGGCATGTAAATGAGCTCGATGCACTCACCACGGTGCAAGTCATGGCAAGGCAGGCATACATCCATTAATAAGGCACAAAATTCTAGCTAGACATGGCAAGAACAATGGCATAGCACGCACGGATCAACTACAATAACATCGGCAAAATCGCAAACAAGTTGACGATCTACCCAGATTCATAACGAAGCAAAAGTAGAGCTCGATTGACTCGAGCGAGGTTGCTCCATAATTACAAACAAAGGCATTGATGGATAGAGCATAACATAATTAACAAAACTCCTTTACTGATCATCCTCAAAAGAGGCACGGATCACTAGGAAACAAGCTGAACATATGGCATCATGAACTAAATAATCCCAGACTTAGTGAAAACTTCTAAGTCTCTAAAAACAGATTTACCGGGTGCCTCACTTTGCAAGCTTGCACAAGTCACCACACACATCCTAAAAATGCATGGGTTGCACCTTTGGAAATAATACAAAATTCTTAACAAAACATATGAAGGACTCACATGCATATCATGCACACAATAATCATGGCAAAAATGACAAAAGCCTAAGATGAACTAGCAGATCTGACAATTAACTCATGAAGCCTCCTTCTAACAGAATTTTGGGCATCAAGATGAGCTCAAATGAAAATGATGCAATGGAATGAAATGATGTACTCGTCGAGGAGAACATTTTTATATACTATATGTCCAAAACGGAGCTACGGATGCAAAGTTACGGCAGGTCAAAGTAGGCATAAAAATTAGGGTTACGGGGATAAAAGTCAACCGTCAAATTTCCAGATCTAGATCCAGATCGGCACGGATATCGGAGTTCGCCGGATTTCACTGTTCACCGCCGGAGTTCTTGCCGGAGAGGAAGAAGAGGAGGCCGGAGCTTGGGAGGAGAGGCCGGGCCGGGGCGGCAGCGTGGTAGGTGGCGGCGGGGTG
>NC_057803.1:244994465-245001698 GCF_018294505.1 Triticum aestivum
GGACGCGTCCGGCCTGGCGCGGACCCGTCCGGCGGCGGCGGGATTTTTTTAGGGTTTCGGGGAGAGGGAGAGATCCGAAAATGGAGGGGTCTATTTATAGACATAAGTGGAGTTAGGAGGTTCCAAATGAGGTGCGGTTTTCGGCCACGCGATCGTGATCGAACGCTCTAGGACATGGAGCAGAGTTTGGTGGGTTTTGGGCCAAATTGGAGGGGTGTTGGGCTGCAACACACACGAGGCCTTTTCGGTCCCTCGGTTAACCGTTGGAGTACCAAACGAAGTCCAAATGGTACGAAACTTGACAGGCGGTCCACCGGTAGTAAACCAAGGCCGCTTGGCAAGTCTCGTCCAATCCGGAAATGTTTAATCCCCACACACGAAAGAAAGCTAGAATTGACCACCGGAGGAGAACGAAGCGCCGGAATGCAAAATGGACAACGGGGAAAATGCTCGAATGCGTGAGATGAACACGTATGCAAATGCAATGCACATGATGACATGATATGAGATGCATGAAAACGAAAACAACACAGGAGACAAAGACCCGAACCCGAGAAATAAATATAACTTAACGCCGGAAACGGCAAGAGTTGGAGTACAAATTGGGAAAGTTATATCTGGGGCGTTACAGCTGCGGAGTTGCTTCAAATTCTGAGGCGGTTCCCAATTCACAATTGCAGAAACCTTCTCAGGATTAACAGCTATGCCCTTGGCGGAGATGATATGCCCAAGGTAGAGAACCTCATCGAGCCAAAACTCGCACTTTGAAAACTTCGCATAGAACTGATGTTCTCTGAGTTTATCCAGCACCAATCTCAAGTGCTTGGCATGATCCTCCTTGTTCTTGGAAAAGACCAAAATGTCATTGGGATAGACCAAGACGAATTCTTTTGTGTAGGCGTTGAAGATGAAGTTCATCATGCGAGAGAATGTTGGAGGGGCATTGACAAGGCCGAAAGACATGACAGTTTATTCATATGACCCATATCTTGTTCTGAATGCTGTCTTGGGGATATCTTCTTCATGAATGCGAATCTGATGATAGCCCATACGGAGATCAAGCTTGGAGAATACTTGAGCACCTTTGAGTTGTTAAAAAAGCTCATTGATGTTGGGAAGTGGGTACTTGTTCTTTATGGTCTTCTGGTTCAATGGACGGTAGTCAACACAAAGTCGGTCTGTTCCATCCATCTTCTTGACAAAAAGAACACCACAACCCCATGGAGAAGAACTTGGTCGGATGAGACCCATACGCTCTTGAATATCGAGTTGTTTCTTCAGCTCCTTCAACTCTTCAGGTCCAAGCTTGTAAGGACGTTTGCAAACAGGTTCCGTGCCAGGCTCAAGATCCATGACGAATTCAACAGGCTGGTGCGGAGGCATTCCTGGAAGCTCTTCTAGAAAGACGTCTTGATATTCACAAATGACTGGAATCTGAGAGATAGCATCCAACTCGCCCTTCTCGTTGAGAGAAAACAGTCGAATGGTATCATCACGATCGGCAAAGACGATTATATCCTCAGACAAATGTGTCAATTGAATCTGCCTGGCAGCACAATCAAGCTGAGCCTTGTGCTTAGAAAGCCAATCCATTCCGAGAATAAGATCAATATCCGAGTTGCCAAGGACCATTAGAGAAGGCAGAAACTTATAGTCGCCCAACGTGATAGAAACATCCGGAGCCATCATTTTGGTGTTCATGAACAAACCCGGAGAGGAAACCGCTATCGGTTTAGGCAAATCGACGGTATGCAAATGCAAAAGGATTCGATATGAATGACAAAGATGCACCAGTATCAAAAAGAACTCTTGCAGGAATGTCGTTAACAGGAAGGTTACCCATGATCACATCTGACGAGTCCTCTGCCTGAGCTGCGTTCATCATGTTGATCTTAGCAGACTTGGGATTATGCTTGACCACTGCAGTGCTAGCAGACCTCACAGGAGGAGGAGGAAGACGCCTCTGATTGAAGCATTTGTTGGCATAGTGACCCTTCTGATGACATTTGTTGCACGTGACCTCTGAAAGTGGACGGTGATATGGAGCACTTGATCTTGGAGCATGAGACGAAGTCTTGTTCTAAAAGTCTGGGTTGGGTGGGTGGGAAGATCCATTGCCACCTTTGCTCTTATGCTGATAAGTCTGACAGAACGGAGGAGGAGGAGGCAACCAATACTTTTGCTGCTTAGTTGCCACTTGAGTTGAGGAAGAAGGAGTTGCATCCCTGACTCATTTCTTGGAAGCATCGCACTTGAGCTGAGCAGTCTCTTGTTTCAGTGCCATGTTGTAAAACTCATCGTACTTGTTCGGCTCAAAAAGCACAAGAGCTAGTTGGAGATCTTCTCTGAGGCCACCTCTGAACTGATAAATCATGCTCTTCTCATCAGGGACGTCTTGCTTAGCGAAACGAGCGAGCTTCTGGAACATGATGTTATACTGGTAAACAGACAAGCTGCCTTGCTTCAAATTGCGGAACTCCTCACGCTTTCTCTCAACAACACTCTGAGGAATGTGGTGAGCTTTGAAGTCTTGACGGAATTCATCCCAGGTAATCACACGACCTCCTCTGGAATCTTTGTATTGCTGATACCACTCTGCAGCTTGGTCTTTGAGTTGGAACGAGGCAAACTTGACAAAGTCCTCAGGCCTGACGTTGCTGCACTCGAAATGCTTGCAGATATCCACGAGCCAATCATCAGCGTCTGTTGCCTCGACACAGTTACTTAAGGTCTTTGGCTGGTTAGCGAGGAACTGGTTGAGTTTAGCAAACTGATTTTGATTGTTGCCATTGCCTTGATTTCCTTGATTGCGCTCTTTCAAGAGTTGCATAAGCATCTGCGTGTTGGCATTGGTAGCGGCCATCATAGCTTGCCATGCCTCCGGAGGTCGAGGTGGTGGCGGCGGTTCAGGATTCTGACGCGTTGGAGGAGCCATCCTGAAGAGGGTGACATCCGTTAGCATCATGAAAGACATATATTCAAGCCGAATCAATGGATCGAAATTGCAACATATAGTCTTAACATCCGAACAAAATGAACGAATGAATTCCAATTAAATGGTCACACTTCCATAAATTGAGAAGCCACTTAGATAGAGGTAGAAGAATAAAACAACAAGGTACAGACAAGAACAAATACTTTGTAAGGATTACCCAATCACAATCCAAATATCCGCGGAAGAAATACTAGAGCTACAAGAATACCCACCTATGAAACTCCCGAAATTTTCCCGGTTATGCAATCAGGTGTTGGGGATACAGGGGAAGCATAATATCTCACCCAAAGCTAGCAAATTCTACATCCAGCTGTATCCATCCTTCAACACATAACCAAGAAACCTTCGGAAATCATTTACCTCAACCTTCGAAAAGCATCCGTTATACAAGTTATGGCAATACTCCCGAACTCCCGCCCCAGTACTAGGTGGCATAGAGGTTATCTCACCAACAACTGCATAAAAGAGATTTTCGATGTCGGTGAAACTCAGGTATTCCAGAACTGCAACGATAAAATTGTGACGACAACACCTCGGAGCTCAACTCCCCGGGACACTGCCACAACCCTAAATGTTAGGAGGCACCAAGAACAATGTTCTCATCACAAAACCATCGGAACGATTCCAAGATACCCACGTGATCCTAAATTTTTTTAGTGAAATTTGAGAAGAGAAGAGTCAAAACTCTACGTCAGGATGCCTCACCAGAGCGACGAAGGGACTGAGGAGTAAAAAGAATCCTACTCTCCGATATATATAAATCCTAAAAGACTCAAAACATTTTCTAGACTCAACAACGCTAACGATTCGATCAAGCAGGGGGCTCCTAAGTCGGGGAAGGCTCTGATTACCAACTTGTAATGCCCACGATGCGACTATATCTCCCACGTGTCAAAGCACGACTTAGAGGCATAACCGCATTGTAAGCAATGTCGCAAGTGGGGTAATCTTCACACAACCCATGTAATGAATAAGGAAAAGAGGTACATATTTGGCTTACACTCGCCATGTCACACAATAGCATAAATATCTTTACATTCATCCAGATACAATCAAGGTCCGACTACGGAACCAAAATAAAGACAAACCCCAAATGCATAATGTCCCCGATCGCCCCAACTGGGCTCCACTACTGATCGTCTAGAAAGGAAACGTGGTATTGTCTTGAGTCCTCATCAAACTCCCACTTGAGCTCAGTCGAATCTCCTGGTATGGTATCATCGGTCCCTGCATCTGGTTTTGAAGAATCTGTGAGTCACGGGGACTCAGCAATCTCACACCCTCGCGATCAAGACTATTTAAGCTTATAGGAAGGGTAAAAGGTATGAGGTGGAGCTGCAGCAAGCACTAGCATATATGGTGGCTAACAAACGCAAATGAGAGCGAGAAGAGAGAAGGCATGGCACGGTCGAGAAACTATGATCAAGAAGTCATCCTAGAACAACCAACGTTCAAGCATAACACGAGACCGTGTTCTCTTCCCGGACTCCGCCGAAAAGAGACCATCACAGACACACACTCTGTTGATTCATTTTAATTAAGTTAAGTTTCAGGTTTTCTACAAACCGGACATAACCGCGGGCACGGCTTTCGAAAGTTCAAATCCCTGCAGGGGTGTCCCAACTTAGCCCATCACAAGATCTCATAGTCAATGAAGGATATTCCTTCTCCTAGGACAACCCGATCAGACTCGGAATCCCGGTTACAAGATATCTCGACAATGGTAAAACTAAACCAGCAAAGCCACCCGAATGTGCCGACAAATCCCGATAGGAGCTGCACATATCTCGTTCTCAGGGCACACCGGATGGGCAAGACGTCGGGTTGGCATAGACCCTGGTTGCCCAGGGGGAGCCGGACATCGCCTAGTTTGGACCAACACTTAGAAAAGCACTGGCCCGGGGGGGGGGGGTTAAAATAAAGATGACCCTTGAGTCTGCGAAACCCAAGGGAAAAAGGCTAGGTGGCGAATGGTAAAACCAAGGTTGGGCCTTGGTGGAGGAGTTTTATTCAAGGCGAACTATCAAGGGGTTCCCATTATAACCCAACCGTGTAAGGAACGCAAAATCAAGGAACATAACACCGGTATGACGGAAACTAGGGCGGCAAGAGTGGAACAAAACACCAGGCATAAGGCCGAGCCTTCCACACTTTACCAAGTATATAGATGCATTAAATTAGACAAGATATAATAGTGATATCCCAACAATAAACATGTTCCAACAAGGAACAAACTCCAATCTTCACCTGCAACTAGCAACGCTATAAGAGGGGCTGAGCAAAGCGGTAACATAGCCAAACAACGGTTTGCTAGGACAAGGTGGGTTAGAGGTTTGACATGGCAATATGGGAGGCATGATAAGCAAGTGGTAGGTATTGTAGCATAGGCATAGCAATAGAGCGAGCATCTAGCAACCAAAGATAGAAGTGATTTCGAGGGTATGGTCATCTTGCCTGCAAAGTTCTCCGAGTTGACATTAGCTTGATCCTCGTAAGCGTACTCAATGGGTTCCTCGATCACGTACTCGTCTCCCGGCTCTACCCAAAGCAAGAACACAAACAAAGGGAACCACAATCAACCACGGTGCAATGCACAAGCAACATGATGCAAAACAAGGAATGATATGTGGGATGTGATATGCGATGCATATGCATGCTTCGGAAAGGAAAGATTGAGCCTGGCCTCAACTTGGAGAACCAAGAGTGCTACTGGAAAGATGAGTTGATTTCGGTCGAAATTGATATAAAGGTCACCGGAATCGGATGCACGGTTTGCAAAAGGCAAGCAAAACAATAATGGCACAAAGCTGCGATTAACACCACAAGGCCATCTAAATGCATCAAGAACAACAAGCTACTGCACTCAAACATAGCAACAAAGCACATGAAAGGGATCCACTCAAGATGCTTGACAAAAGTTGAACACTGAGCTACGGCTAATTCACTCAAAAGCAGGTTCAAACAAGCATGGCAAAAGTGCAAAAGATAACATGTTACAGACTTAGTGAAAATAACATGTCAGGAATTTAACATCAGGAAGCAATGTTTAGAGCAAGATAACAACATGCTATAGGAACATATCATGGCAAATCAAGGCATGGCATGAAGCTACACAAAGCATACAACAAAAGTCACTTAATGACCATAGGCCAAAAGGGATCATAAAATACAATGGCAACCATGAGAACATAGCAACTTCCGTTAACACATTCAGACTTAGCAGAAAACTGGAACATGGCAAAACAGATTCACGTAGGCATGTTTATGAGCTCGATGCACTCACCACAAGTCATTGCATGACAAACTAAGCATACACCCAGCAAGTAGACATGGCATAGAAGCTAAACATGGTAAGAACAACCTCATCGCATGCATGGATCAACTACAACAACCTCGGCAAAATTGCTTAACACGTAAATGATCTCCCAGGAACATTTTATAGCAAAAGTAGAGCAAGATTGAGTCATGCTTGGTTGCTCCATAATTTCAAACAAAGACACGGATGTATAGAGCATAACATTATCTCAAAATCATCCTTACTGAACATGCTCAAAAGAGGCATGGATCACTCTGTAGCGACAAGAATACATGGCATAAAAATATTAACAGGGCAAAGACTTAGAAGAAATCGAAGTCCCTGAAATCAATAACATCACGAGAGCTACTTTGCATGCTTGTGCTAGTCACCACAAATATCACAAAAATACATCGCATACACCCCTGTAAATATGGCATGGCATACTTTAAAACACATGTAGGGCTCAAGTTCATAGGAGGCACACATTAATCATGGCAAAAATGACAAATGTCCAATTACTGATAAGAATCTAAAATTAACAACACATAGCACTCTTACAACAGCATTTAGGGCATCAATATGAACTCAAATGAACATGGTGCAATGGAATGAAATGAAGTACTCGTCGAGACGAACAATTTGATATGCTACACGCCCAAAACGGAGCCATGGATGAAAAATTATGATGCGATGAAGTATGCTAAAATTACTGGGACTTAGGGCAAAAATTAGGTCAACCCTCGAGTTCCAGATCTGGATCGAGCACGGTCTCTGAGGTTCGTCGGAGGGAGCTCGCCGGAGACGCGCCGGAGTGGACGAAGGTGGCCGGAATGGACGGGGCCGGCCGAATCTGGGGTCGGGGCGGCGCGGCGGCGAGGAAGGGGACCGCGGGCGCGGTCGCCGGCGCGGGTGGAGACGGCGCGGGCTCGTCGGAGCTGCT